>NC_143060.1:605000-785000 GCF_052426305.1 Pelodiscus sinensis
AGTGGAGCTGTGAAACTGGCATAGTTCTGCACAGGTACATGGGGGTGGTCAGCCTGAGATACCTCTTCCTGCGACGTGGCTTTTAAAGAGGCCAGTACTGCCCCTGGGGGCGACTGTCTCCTGCTGGGCCCTAGAAGTGCTCAGGGGCTTGGCTCAGACAGAAGGGGAACTTCAAGGTTCAACAGTTCCTCTTCCAGCCCTGAAGGGGATGAAGCAGACACCTGGGAGCAGTGTGGTCCATCTGCCTGGGCTGGCTATGGCTATATGGCCAGGCCTGTGGCAGGCAGTCTTTCTGGGCAAGAGCGGGGATGATCAGACTCCTTCCTGCTCCAAGCGCAGTGCACAGGGGCATCGCAGGAGCCTGTGCTGCCACTACAAGGTGCTGCTGAAGGCAGCTTCCCCATCAGGTGATATCCGAGACACAGGAGCTCAGCTGCCATGGCCAGTAAGTCCTTGCTTGGCAGCATGGAGCAGGGCCAGTTGGGGTGCTTCCTGCCCGCCGGCTTCGCCCTCCAGTGCTGCTCCTTGCTGTTGGAATGGCCAAGGAACCCCAGTTACTGCTCTGTCCGTATAAGCTGAGTCGCACGCCTGGTCTGTTCAAACGGGGGCTGTAACCCACTTACAGAAAGGACCAGTGGACAGAGGGAGCATCCCTCAGAAAGGCCGTTACCTAATTCTTCCATGGCCTCAATGCCCGAAGAGGCCAAGTGTGGCTCCGTGTCTCTCGGCTGCTACTTTGTGTCTGCCAGCGAGTCACGCTTGGGAAAAGGGGGCTGCCTGCTCCCTGAGGACCGCAGCATGAGGGACACAGGCTTGAGCTCTGCTGCTGCCAGTACCCACCATCCTTCCTGCCCAGGGCCATTCTGCTCGTGTTCTCTAGCCCTCAGGTCTGTGCCGCAACTCGCGTCATGGCAGCTTACGTCCTGCTTGTGGCTGGAGCCTACTTACTGCTCTGGGCTCTGCTCTGCTTGATCGCTGTAAGGCGTAGGCCCGGTGTGGTGAGACCAATTTCACCCAGACGAAAGCACTTGAGTTAAATGAGCTGAAAGAAAGCAGAACATGGTGGGGATCATGAAGGTTCATTTGAGAACACCTGGCTTGATGCTCCAGAAGGCCCTGTGGTGTTTTTCTAACCCCCTGGGCTTAGAGAGGGACGTGGAAGAAGCCGTACAGAGTGTATTTGTAATCGAGCTGGCAGAAGAAATCTACGCAGAGTTGCGGACGGTGAAGGGTTTTCAAAATATGAACAAAAGGTGATGTTGGCGCTGATCCAGTGTGAGCTGGAGCTGGTCGAATTATTGGTACAGATGCAAGAAAACCGGATCTGTTAACCATTTATTTCTTCAGAGGCCGATGCTAGAGTCTCCTCCCACCGTGCTGATTAACAGAGCACAGTGGCATGATTAACAAGCACCTAAAGGTAGAGCCTGTGACATTAGCAAGCCTAGGTAAGGTTAAAGAAGATTGAACACTTATAGGCCTGACAGAGCCCCAGCAGGATGAGGGAACAGCTGATCTGCGATGTGATTAATAAAGAATTGATGGAGGATAATAGAGCCCTTCAAACTATTCAGGCTTTTCAACGCGATTGTATGTCTGGCTGCTAAAGGCACCACTGTTGCAGTAAGAGGATAGTAAAAACAAATGACTCATTCAATGGATTAAGAAGTGGCTGAAAGATCTTAAAGTGCAACTACGTAGGGTGCACCATTAATCCGCATGTTTCCATCGTGGGTCCCTGGGGTGAGTTCTTGGCCTTGTGGATTAAACAGTTTTATCAAAGAGCTAGAAGCAAACATGACAGTCTGCAGATGACCCAAGTGAGGGGAAATGGTAAATAAGGAAGAGGGCAGGTGACACATACCGAGCTCAGGGGCAGGACTTGGAAAGTTAGTTCCATGCACAATGTGTTTTAACATGCCTGAATGTGGAGGTAGCTGTATCTACAACAAAGAATGTAGGCCTTAGTGCTGCAGGTAAACGAGTGACTTATGAAGATGGAGTATAGTACGTGATTAACTAACAAGAAAATCAGAGTGGGGCTGTGGCCAAAAAAGCTAACAGGAGCCATAAACAGTGGCTGCTCAACTCCGTGGAAAGAGGTTATTTCACACCTGTGGCTGGTGCTGGTGTGGTTGCTAGTGGTGTCTTGTGTCCAGGGCAAGTAGGATGTTGATGATTAGGAGAGGTGGCAATAGGCACCAGAGCGATTAAAGGAGAGTGGATCTACTCTGGCAATTACAGGCAGACTGAGCCCATTGACTGGCTTAGGCCAGTACCAGAACTGGGGAGTAGATACAACCTATCAATTCAGGGACGGCACATGGGTGTACATCCTTGACCATCTTGGCTAATGGCCATTGATTGCCCTAATGTCTGATTTTTATGCAATTCTTTTAGAACTGTTATGGCTGGTCATCACAACATCCCCTGGCAGTGGGTTCCACAGGTTATCTGCGCCTTTTGTGGGAAAAAAATAATATAGCGCATGATCACCCTTGGCAACATGCTTATTGCCCCTCTCAAAGAATTCTAGTAGAGGCATGGGGCATGATTTCCCTTCACAGAGGGTGCTGAGGCTTCCCTAACAAAGCGCCTGCTGGGGTTAGTGCTTGCCCTCGGGTGTACGAGCCGGCACAAGCAGCTGTGCTGTGGCATTCTTTGGAAAAATGATCTCGGGGAGGAGGCTGATTGGTTGCTCAGCCCATGAAGAAGGTGGGACATGACCAATCAGATCAACCTCCCCCCAGACCAATTAGTTACCTACTCTGCCCTGCCCTGCCCTGGTTCTTGCTGGGGAGGCCTGGCAATGAAGCTGTGCCACAGCTAAGAGGCTGGGAACCACTAACTGTCAGTTCTGTTCCTTGCTAAACCTCCTGGGCCGGCCAGGCTGCCTGTGGCACCCACGTAACGATCCCTGGGATGTGCCCCCTGGGCCAGCTGGCTGTAGCATGGGCCTGGCTTAGCGCTAGGTTACACAGCAGTTAGGCTATGGCCACACTCGGGCTTCTTGTGCAAGTATCTGCAAAGCGTCCACTGCCCGCCCGCTCGCTCTTACAGCACGGCGTGGTAAGAGGGCCCCTTGCGCAAGAGGGCAGTGCGGACGCTCGGCAGGGATTGCTTGGACAAGAAAGCCCTATGGCTAAAATGGCCACCAGAGCTTTCTTGCGCAAGAGAGCGTCCACATGCCATGGGAGCTCTTGCGCCAAAGCACAGCTCGCACATGGCCGTGTGGACGTTTTCTTGTGCAAGACGCCGCCAGTGTAGACATAGCCTGCGTGCTGCAGCACCTTCCTTCAGCCAGCGGGTGCTGGTGCACTGCTGTTAACTTACCCTGCTGCTGTGTGGGGGGAGTTTGGGGCCTGCCTGCTACCCAGGTCAATGGGCCCAGCTGCCCTTGGGAAGCCTGCAAAAGCCAGCGGGGTAAGAGCTTCACTTCAGTATGTGTGGCCCCGGCCTGGTTCCAGCACAGCACGGGCCCCGCTGGGGCTACTGTAACAGTGAGGCTGAGACGAAACCCCCACCACCCACCCTTTTGCTGTCCAATACTGAGCCAAGCAGTGCCAGTGACTAGAGCCCCCCTGCCCCTGCCCCACAGGTAGGGAGACCGGCTACACGCAGAACCTAGGCAACACCTCTGGCCCTTGGCTGTGGAAAACCCACATCTGAGCACAGAGGCACCCAGGGACCCTGGACAAAGTGGAGGGGGCTGGGTTGGGTCATTCTGGCTATGCTCGGGTGGAGACATGGCCACATGCTAACTCCTGGTGCTGAAAGAAAAACCCTTCAGTTGTGTATCATAGAACCACAGAATACTAGTGGTCACCAAGGCCAGTCCCCTCATGGCAGGACCAAGCACCATCTAGACCAGTCTTTCTTTAAAAAAAAATTGTTTGATGTTCCTTGGTCTTAAAAATTTTATGAGGAACACCAAGGATCTGTTGAGGGGGAAAAGAAAAGATTGGGAGGAAAAAAAGGTTTGGAGGAAAGTTATTGAGCAAAAAAAAAAGTTGCCTGCCCCTTTAAGGGTGGCCATTTTGAATTCTGTTCGTCTCTGTGGCATACTGCCGACTTCCTCCCAGCACACCGGTGTGCCACAGAACACAGGTTAAGAAACACTGATCTAGCCCGTCCCTGAGAGGTGTCTGTCCAGCCTGCCCTTAAGTAGCTCCAGAGCGGGCAATTCCACGACGTCCCTAGGCAATTAATTCATGTTTCACCACCGTGACAGGCAGGAACTTTTTCCTAATGTCCAACCTAAACCTCCCCTGCTGCAGTTTGAGCCCACTGCTTGTCCTATCCTCAGAGGCCGAGGAGAACAATTTGCTCCCTCCTCGGGACACCCTTTTAGATACATGAAAACGGCTCTCATGTCCCCTCTCAGTCTTCTCCTTTCCAAACTAAACAAACCCAATTCCTTCAGTCTTCCCTCATTGCTCATGTTCTCTAGCCCGGTCATCGTTCTTGTTGTTCTTCTCTGGCCTGTCTCCAATTTCGTCACATCTTTCTTGTACTGTGGTGCCCAGAACTGGACACAACACTCCAACTGAGGCCTGATCAGCACAGAGTAGAGCGGAAGAATGACTTCTCGTGTCTTGCTCACAACATTCCTGTTCATGCAGCCCAGAATCAGATTTGCTTTTTTTTTTTTTTTTTGCACCAACATCACACTGTTGACTCATATTTAGCTTGTGGTCTGCTATAACCCCCTAGCGCTCTTTCTGCAGGACTCCTTCCTAGACAGTCACTTCTCATTGGCTGGGTCTAGACTGGCCAGTTTTTACGGAAAATCAGCCACTATTCCAGAAATCTTGCTGTCTACACTGGCCGCTTGAATTTCCGCAAAAGCACTGATATCCTACTGTAAGAAATCAGTGCTTTTTGAGGAAATACTATGCTGCTCCCGTTCAGGCAAAAGTCCCTTTTGCACAAAACTTTTGTGCAACAGGGCCAGTGTAGACAACTCAGATTTGGTTTCCGCAAAAAAGCCTCGATCGCGAAAATGGCGATCGGGGCTTTTTTGCGCAAAAGCGCGTCTAGATTGGCCACGGATGCTTTTCCGCAAAAAGTGCTTTTGCGGAAAAGCGTCCGTGCCAATCTAGACGCTCTTTTCTGAAAATGCTTTAACGGAAAACTTTTCCGTTAAAAGCATTTCCGGAAAATCATGCCAGTCTAGACGTAGCCCTTCTGTATGGCTACGTCTACAGTGGCAAGATTTTGCACAACTACTTTTAACAAGAGTTTTTGCGTTAAAGTTGTCGTGCAAGAGAGTGTCTACACTGGCATGTGCTTTTGCGCAAAAGCATCTGTGCCCGTGTCGATGCGCTCTGGCGCAAGAAAGCGCTGATGGCCATTTTAGCCATATGGGTTTCTTGCTCAAGAGGCCAGTGTAGACAAGCAACATGAATTTCTTGCACAAGAGTTGCGCAAGAGGGCTTCCTCCTGAGCGGGAGCATTATAGTTCTTGTGCAAGTAGCACTGATTTCACACATTAGAACGTCAGTGTTCTTGCACAAGAACTCCCCGCCAGTGTAGACAGGCAGCATGTTTTTGCGCAAAATCATGCCAATGTAGACACAGCCTATGCATGAAACTGATTCTGCCTTCCTAAGTGGAGCACTTTGCATTTGTCCTTATTTAAAATTCATCCTATTTACCTCAGATCATTTTGAATTATGACCCTATCCTCCAGAGCAGTCGCAACCCTGCCCAGCTTGCTATCAGCTGCAAACTTACTAAGAGTCCTTTCTATGCCAATATCTAAATCGCTGATGAAGCTATTGAACAGAACCAGTCCCAAAACAGACCCCATGCGGAATCCCTCCCTCCCACCCCCGTTATACCCTTCCAGCGTGATTATGAACCATTAATAACTACTCTTTGAGAGTGATTATATTTCCAGCTAATTCTGCCCCGTCTTAGCATAGTCCCACCTAAACTGTGTATTTATTGATAAGACGGGCATGTGAAACCATATCAAATGCTTTACTGAAGTCTAGGTCCACCGCGTCTCCCTTATCCACACGCCTCATTATCCGATCAAAGCAAGCTAGCGGATTGGTTTAGGCCAAGCTGTGCTACAGGCCTACAGTGCCTGTCAGCTGGAGCTGGAATGACTGCCGCTGTCGGTGCTCAGCGATGCTGGGGCAGGCCCTGCTCTCAGGCCTGCCAAACCCGTTGTGTGTACAGCAGCAGGCGGTGCACATGGCCCAACCATTAGGTGGCGGGAGTTCCGTACTTTAGGGTGCGGTGCTGGGAAGGGGCGACTGCAGGCGCTGCAGGAATCGGACACATACATGACCAGCAGGGCAATCCCCAGCAGGTGCCAGTATCGCTGTGCAGGTGTCCTAAAGGGCCCAGGACCAAGTGCTAGGCTGGTGAAGCTAACTGGGGCATGTCCACTGGTTTGTAACTGCTCCTTTAAATCAGTTTCTCTACCACATGCCTGGGGGCTGGCTAATGGGTGGCCTCTAGTGGTGACCCTGGCTGAGAGGCTGTTAAGTCCAACGTCAGTACCAGGCAAATTGGGTGAAACTAGTGACCTGTCAGCCACACGGATTACCATACCCTGTTGGGGGGAGTCACCATGGGTTCTGTAACGGGAACTCCTGCCTCACTAATCTGCTAGCGTTCTTTGGGGGGGCGGGGGGCAAACATGTGGACAAGGGGGAGCCAGTGGATCTCCTGTACTTGGAGTTCCAGAAAGCCTTTGCCACGGTCCCTCACCAAGGGCTCTTAGTGAAGTAAGTAGCTAGAGGGACAGTCCTTTCATGGAGTGATAACAGGGTAAAAGACGGGAAACGGAGCAGCGCTAAATGGTCGGTTTTCAGAATGGAGAGAGGTAATTAGTAGTATCCTGCAAGGCTCCGTATTTTGACCACTCCTAGTATATATAAATTAGCCTGTCATAAGACAGGATTTTCAAGTCTCTCCTCCCCATCAGTCTTCTCTCCTGAGTTTCCGGTCTCTCTCTTCTTCTACTGCCTCCCCCTCTTGCTCTCCTCTGCCTCCTGCCTCTCGCTCTGTCTCTTCTCCTCCCCCTCCTGCCTCTTACTCTGGGGCCCACAGAGCCCAAACTGTCGCTTGCGCCACGTACTCCCATGCAGCAGCCCAGCTGAGCAGCACAGAAGTCAGCTGAGTGCCACGGGGGCGGGGCGGTAATGTTCACGGCCAGGGGGTGGGGCCTGGAGCCACTGTCACGCCACACATCACCGCCCCCCCCCTTCTGCCGTGGCACTTGGCTGACTTCTGCACTGCTCAGCCTGGCCACCACGAGGGAGCAAGCAACTGTTTGGGCCCTGTGCTCCCCATGCAGCACAGGAATAGCTTCCCCCATTATCATCCCTAATGCCATGACCTCACAGACACTAACCTTCCCCCCTCACCCCTCTGGTCTTAACTCTGATTCATCAGGTTTGTGCGTGTTCACCTTTTTTTGATTATAGCACTTTGGTCGTGCCAATTTCTTCCACATATTGATCTGAGGAAGTGGGTCTGGCCCACGAAAGCTCATCAGCTAATAAACCATCTTGTTAGTCTGTAAAGTGCTGCATAGTCCTGGCTCTTGTTTCAGCTACACCAGACTAACACGACTGTTCTCTATCACTAATAAAACTGGACCTTTTCAGCTCAGGAGAGAGATGACAGCGGTCTATAAAAGCATGGCAAGTATGGAAAGAGTGAGTAAAGAAGAGATTACTCATTCCCATAACACATGAACTAGGGGGTCAGCACATTAAATGAACAGGAAGCATGTTTAAAACAAACCAAAGGCAGTATTTCTTCATACCATGCACAGTCAACCTGTGGAACTCCTTGCCAGAGGATGCTGCAAAGGGCAAGACTCCAGCGAGGTTCAAAATGAGCAAGATCCATTCCTGGAGGACCGGTCCATCAGCGACTCTTCTCCAGGATGGATAGGAATGGTGGCTCTGGCCTTTGTCTGTCAGAGGCTGGGAATGGGCAACAGGGAGGGATCACTTGATTCCCTGGTCTGTCCATTCCCTCAGGGCAGCTGCCATTGGCTACTGGCAGGAGACAGGACACTGGGCTCAGGGAGCCCCTGAGGCAGCAGGGAATTGAACATGGCTCTGCCCCAGCCCCGTGCTGTGTTGGTGCTGTAGGGAATCAGCTCATTAAACAGTGGGTAGTTCCTGGGGCTCTGCCAGTCCCTGAGGAGCAGAAGGGGAGAAGGCAGCCATATGGGGGCGAGGGAAAGGGGGGGGCAGGCATGGCCTCAGGGCAGATCCAAGGTTGCCCTTCCATTCAAAGGTTGGAGAGCCCTGCTCTAGAACACAGGCCTTGGGCTCCAGCCAGGGAACAGGCACTTGCCCTGCTGCATGCACGACATGACTGCTGGCAGCAGGGGCATCCAGGGGACGTCGCATGCTGCCCTCACCCCAAGTGCTTGCCAGGAACCGCAGCCAAGGGGAGCAGCAGCTGCAGGGGGGAAGCACAGAGGCACCTGGCGCCGCCCCTGGAGGAGATGAATGGGGGGCACGCTGCAGTTTCCAGGAGCTGCTTGAGGTAAGTGCTGGCTGGATCCTGCACCCATGAACCCATCACCCACCCCCTGCCCCCAGCCTGAGGCCCCTGCACCCCAACCGCCCTTCCCCCAGCCTGGAGCACTCATTTCTGGCCTCGCTCACAGCCCACACCGCCAGCTGCAGCCCTCACCCCCTCCAATACCCCACCCCCCCAGTCTTGTGAGCACCCATGCCCCGATATCCAGAGATGTGGCTCTCAGGCCAAAAAGTCTGCTCAGCCGTGCACAGAGCTGAGCTCTTGGCTCCCGCTAGCAGCCAAGCGGTGGCAGCAGTGCGTGGTGCACGGCCGTGAGGTGTAGGCACAAGCAGAACACAGGGAGGTATTGCTTCTCCACCCCTCCCAGGAGCTGGGCTGGCCCCAGCACAAGCAGCGAGCCAGCCTGGCGCAGGGCAGGGGCAGGCTCCATAGGAGGAGAGAAGAAAAACATCTGGCCCAAGCCCTTCGGAGAGAAGGTAAATGACTGACAAGGGCACAGCATGGCCGCTGCTCCTGGGGGGCCTGTGCACCGCAACTCAGCATGTTTATTCATCGAGACACTGCGATACACTCGCACCAGCGGCTGTTCTCTGGGCGATCCCCTGCAGAACACCCGGCCTCACCCAGCAGTAAAGAGCCCCGCCACCTCCCAATAGGCCCGGCGTCCCGCTGGCCTGCTTTTGCGGGGCTCCTCCCCAGGGCTGGTCCCAGGAGCCCCGGGAGTGAGAAGCAGCCACTGCCGGGCTGGGCCAGGTTCCTGCCTGCTGCCTCCTTCACCCCTTTCTAGGCCTGCACAATCAGTGGGGCGGGCTGGGGCCCAGACGCCTCCAGCCCATCTTTCATGGGCACCCAGGGGTCCCAGCAGCAAGGCCTGTTCCCAGGCAGAGGGCTGGTGCTGGCGGCCGTCAGCTGCACACAATCACCTGGTCTGGGGCAGGGAGCCCTGGGCGAGGTGCAGCTCCACATGCCTGGGAGGGGTGGGGCGGGGCAGGGCGGGGGCGAAAGCGCCGGCACTGCTTCCCACGCGCAGCCTGGAGTGTCCCCCACAGCCCTGCTGGCTCCAGCCCCGGGCCCCGCAACCCTGCCAGGCCTGCGCTCTCGGCAGGGGCAGATGACAGTTTTGCGGGGCCCCGGGCAGCGTAAGTCCGCAGGGCCCCCCCTTTGCCACGGCGCATGCACAGTGACGCCCCGTTCGCCCTGCCCTATATCCGCCCTGGCTCTCGGGCAGAGGCTGAAATCCCCACCCTGCCCCTGCCCCCCGTGCCCCGCCGCAGCAGCCCTAGAAAGCAGGAGGGCAGAGCCGTGTCTCCTTCTCTCTTTATTTCTGGAGATACACAAGAGCAGCCCCGGCTCTGGGGGAGGGGTGCTCGGCCCCCACCGCCCTCCGGCTGTGCCCCCACCAGGCTTTGGCTACAGCCAGAGTGGAAAATCCCATGAGCAGCCCCCTGCCCTCCACGGGCCTAAGGGCACTGCTGCGGGACACTGCACAAAGGGCCAGTGGGGGCACCCGAGGGAGCGGGCTCCAGCCTCCACCCACTGTGCACAGCTGCTGGGCCAGCCCAGGCTCGCTCCCAGGCAGCCGCAGCCAGTCCGGGACGAAGGGAGGAGGCCGGGCGGGAGCATGGCCCCTGTGCGCAACCGGCCTGGGTGAGAAAGGGCAGCTGGCCCAGCCTCCCATTCAAGTAGTGAGCGGGCGAGCCGGCCCGGAGCACCAGAGCCCAGCAGCCCCAGGGCATGGCCAGGCGGGAGCAGGAAGGGCCCAGGGTCCCTGAGGCAGGAGTGAGGCTCAGGGCATTGCACTCCTAGGCAGCAGCACAGAGCAGAGGGGCACAGGAGCGACACCCCCTCTTCTCCACGTGGCTGGTCCCACTCCCCCGTGCAGGGAGGAACCTGGCAGAGGGGCAAACAGGCACTTATGGGGAAGTTCCTTTGGACACAGGGGGACAGGGCTGTGGCCCCTCTGCCGCTGATGCGGGTGGCTGCCCCTCTGCTCACATGGCAGGAAGCAGCAGGTGCCCCCCAGCACGGGGGAGCAGAGGGCAGGCAGACGGCAGCAGGGAGCGGCGCCAGCACTTGGGGTACAACAGTCTGTAGGCACTTGATTTGGCTATAGACACCCAGGAGCAGGGGGCAGTCCCAGCCCCCGCTGCCCTGGGGCTCTCCGTGGCGTGGGGAGGGGCTGGCCCTCTAGTTGGCTTTGACCTTGCCGTTGGGGACAGCGCTGCTGCCGTTGTGCTGGAGCAGGGGGGGGTCCTGGCTCCCCTTGGGCAGCCGCTTGCCCTTGGTGTAGGAGTGGTACCAGAAGTTGGAGAAGAGGATGAAGAAGATGGTCCCATAAATCCAGATGAGGTGGATGAAGATGGGGAACTGGTAGCTGCAGCTGGGCATGAAGTAGTACTGGGAGATGTGGAGGGAGACGATCACGAACTGGGCCTGGGAGCCGGCGTGGCGGACGTGCAGCAAGGAAGGGGAGGCAGAGAGAGGACGGGTTACTCATGGGGGACGGGAGCAGCCCAACCCCATTACGCCCCTTCCCCGGCCACCCAGCCCCACGGAGAGCACCACGGAGGCACCCTGGCTGGAGCAAAGGCCCATCCCCGGGCAGGCCTCAGCGCGCTCCTGCCACAGCCCCACGGGGCCTCTCGCCCTGCCAAAGGGTCGTTCCCAGGACACCCAGCCCCGACTCACCAGCTGCACGGCCGTGATGTGCTTCTTCCACCACAGGTACTTGTGGAAGGCGGGCCCGGCCGCCGAGAGCCCGTAGTAGGTGTACATGACCACGTGCACCATGGAGTTGATCATGGCATGGAAGGAGCCCATTCCCCCTGCCGGACACAGGAGAGGCACAGGCTCCATAGCGCGCCTTGGGAAGCGAGCCAGGCTGCACCACAGCCCTCCCCATGTCCCCGCCGGGCTCCCAGCCCACACGGTGACTTGACTCAGCCACTAGCTGCAGCCCGGCTGGGAGACGACCATGCGCCCGTGCCCGGGAAGTCTCACCTCTGGGCAGCACAGTGGGCGGGGACGGTGCACCAGGAAGAGCTGGCCGCTGGCCCCAGGGCATGAAACCTGCCAGCAGGGCCGACGGGCACGCAAACAGCAGCTGCCCCAGAGCCCAACACGCCCGGCCACAGCTACTGCAGCCTGGGGACTCCTGGCTGCTGGCCCCCAGCTCCACCCCTTCTGCCCAAGCATCTTGCCAAGGACCCCAGTGCACCCGTCAGCCCTGGCCATTACTTCCACGCCTGCTCCTCCAACAGCAGTGAGAAGATCTGCCCTTGCAGAGCCTGCACAGGTCTCACTGGGCATGGGGGCCCAGATCTACCCTGCAGGAGACAGCCCTCACCTGGGCCAAACTTAGCTCCCCACCACCAGCTCCAAGGCAGGACCGAATGGTGGAAGAGGTGCAGGAAGGTGATCTGCTCGTTCTTCTTGCGCAGGACAAAGATCACCTGGAAGCAGAGAAGCGGGTGGGTGGCCACGCCAGCAGGAGCTGGAGCAGGTAGGACAGGATGGCAAAGTCTTGCCCCTCTGCTACTGGAAAGGCAACAGCTCCGCTGGGCTCTCTGGGCCCTACAGTGAGCACGGAGGCTCCCACCTCAGGGCAGGTCCTCCCAAGTTCCCCCGGGCTGGGCTCACTGCCTGATGGGTCTCGGCTTCCTTTCCCCTCGTGGGCCTGGGGAATGAGGCACCTTTGGTCACTGCCCCCAGGCTAGGACCTAGCAGGAGGGGTAGGGAACTGGCTCTCAGCCAAGATGGGCAGGGACAGCCCCATGCCCTTGGCTGCTGGGACGGGATCAGGCCATGAACTGCCCTGGCCCCTGGCTCTGAAGCACCTGGCAGGGCCATGGGTCTTGTGAAGCTCGTTATGCCTGGCCAGGCGAAGGTTTGCCCAACACTCAGGAACTGGACTGCCAAGCCGTGCACAGCCGGGTCCATCACTTACTGTGTCCATCAGCTCAATGAACTTGGAGAAGACAAAAAGCCAAGATACACGGACCATCTGCAACAGGGAGAGTGCACGGGCATCAGAGGGGCCCAGCCATGGCGTACGGTGCCCCACCGACCAACCCTCCCCAGCAGACAGCAAGCACCCACGAGCGCTGGGGCCACGCTGCTTTGCCCTGCGGCTCAGCAGACGGATGCCCGGGCTCCCCGCGGGCTCTGCCTCTGCTCAGCTCCAGGCTCCCGGGCTACAAGCCACAGACACACCAAGCTGCTGTCTTGCCAGACATCTCCAAGCCCAGGAAGGAGAAGCGACACCACACGCTGCCAGGGCCGGGGTGGAGGAGCCCATGCTGCTGGTAGCAAGAGGGGAGAACTTACCCGAAGGGCCTTAGGGTCCTGGGAGACATCCACAGGGTCACATCTCCAGGTGTATCCCGTCAGCCAGCCCGCCATCAGGAACTGCAGCAAGGGACACCAGGAGAGCAGGGTTCAGCACAGCCACACCTGCCATGCCCTCCCTCCCCCTCCCCCTCCGAGAAGGCAGCCACCGTCACTGGGCAGCCAGGTGCCTCTGCCTCAGCCCAGCTGTCGGGGCAGGGACTGGGGGCACAGGCTGCACCCGGCTGGGGCCTCACCTCGTAGACGATGTAGAGCGAGAGGCCCACCAGGAAGAAGTTGTAGACCACCATGAACTTCTTTAGGTCTAAGGGCTTCCTGTTGGCCATCAGCCGGGGGCCCAGGGATAGCACAAAGTAGACATAGGTCAGCAGGGTGCCCATCATGAGGAAGGGAGACTGCATCAGGGGGTACTCGGCTATGCGGGGGTCTGCGGGGAGGAGCACAAGAGAGGCCATAAGGAGGAGCCCAAGCCCCTGCCCTGCTGTCAGGAGAGCTGGACTCTGCCACTGCCCCAGCGTGGCCTTTGGAGGCCCCTGCTCGGCCTGGAGAATCCGCTGCCCAGCGCACTGGGAGGGCGTGTTCGGGCACCCAATGCCCCCAGCAATTCCCAATGCACCCCAGCCCCACACTTCAGACTCCCCCTGCCCCTTGGATATCTCCACAATACCACAGGGGAGGCTGGGCCTGCCACGTGGCCCAGGACCAGAGGAACCGTATTCCATGGGGCCCGGAGATGGCCAGCGAGACAGGACAGTCCTGCGGGTGGGGGCAGAGGGATCATGGCACAGCCGCCCTGGCCAGCAGCTGGGCATGGAAGGAAGATCTCACCTGCCCCCTTCATGAAGTCCTGGTACGCGGTTATAATCGCTTCCATCGCGGCTGCAGCTCTGCAGAGAGGCAGGGCAGTGTCGGGTTTTCCGGGCTCAGGATCCCCAGCCCCACTGGGCCTGCTGCTTCACCCGGAGAATAAGCTTCAGCGTAAGCTGAGAAAGTCCACCAGGAGCCTCTAATCCGCACTCCGTGCTCTGGGAGAGACGCACAGGGAGACGGTAAGCGGTGCTAATCCAAGCAGACCCGGTAACGCAGGGCGCTCAGCCTTTCAGGAGCGGGACTTGTGTGTGCTCCCCCGTAAGCTAACGGCTCCCAGGACCCGCCAACAACGCGGATGTGTCCGAGTGCCTGTTCCCGAACACTGCCAGCTCCTTTTCACCAGCTACCGAACGCCGACAGGAGCGGGGCCGTTCCGCAGCTCGGGGAGCCCACATGCAGCAATACAAACAAGTCACTGTCTGCAGTTCTAGTTCGCACTGACTTCGCCAGGGCTTTCTATGCACCCTCGGCAAAGGTCGAGATACACGGATGAGGCCCTGGAGGAGCTCCGGCTGAGCTCCACTGCAACAACGCACCAAGGACTGACTTCAGATTATGCCTGGTAAGCAAGGACATGTGGGACTGAAGTTGGCCCTAAGCGATGGCTCTGCCACCCACATCCCTTCTGGAGTCCTCGCAAGAAAACACCTTTGCGGGGGCAGATCAGAAAGCCGGCTCACAAAACCCCCAGAAAAGAGGAAAACAAAAGCGTTGCTACCATGGCTGCCACCTCACCCCACCACCGGGCTTTCATCGTCCTGATCCTGAGAGCTGGCATAGAATCACAGAACCATGGAGCTGGAAGAGACCTCAGGAGGCATCAAGTCCAGCCCCCTGCTCTAGGCAGGACCAACCCCAACTCAATCAACCCGGCCAGGGCTTTGTCAAGCCGAGACTTAAACACCTCTAGGGATGGAGACTCAACTACTTCCCTAGGGAACCCAGCCCAGCGCTTCCCCACCCGCCTAGGGAAATAGTTTGTCCTAATATCCAACCTGGACCTCTCCCACCTCAACTTGAGCCCATTGCTCCTTGTTCTGCATCTGTCACTACTGAGAACAGCCTCTCGCCAGCCTCTGTGGAACCTCCCTGCAGGAAGTTGAAGGCTGCTCTCAAATCCCCCCTCACTCTTCGCTTCTGCAGACTAAACAGACCCAACTCCCTCAGCCTCTCCTCATAGGTCATGTGCTCCAGCCCCCTCATCATTTTGGTCGCCCTCCACTGGACCCTCTCCAATGGGTCCACATCCTTCCTGTAACTGGGGGCCCAGAACTGGACACAATACTCCAGATGTGGCCTCACCAAAGCCGAATAAAGGGGAATAATCACATCTCTGGATCTGCTGGCAATGCTCCTCTTAATGCATCCTAATATGCCACTGGCCTTCTTGGCTACAAGGGCACACTGTTGACTCCTATCCAGCTTCTCATCCACTGTAACCCCCAGGTCCTTTTCTGAAGAACAGCTACTTAGCCAGTCGGCCCCCAGCCTGTACCAATGTTTGGGATTCTTCCCTCCCAAGTACAGGACTCTGCACTTGTCCTTGTTGAACCTCATCAGATTTCTTGTGGCCCAATCCTCCAATTTGTCTAAGTCATTCTGTACCCTATCTCTGCCCTTAAGCGTATCTACCTCTCCCCCCAGCTTAGTGTCACCTGCAAATTTGCTGAGGGTGCAATCCATCCCCTCAGCCAGGTCATTAATAAAGATATTGAACAAAACCGGCCTAGAACCGAACTTTGGGGCACTCCGCTAGAAACCGACCCCCATCCTGACATCGAGCCATTGATCACTACCCACTGGGCCCAGCCTTCTAGCCAGCTTTCTATCCATCTTACCGTCCATTTATCCAATCCACATTCCCTTATTCTTGCCAGCAAGTTATTGTGGGAGACCGTATCAAAAGCCTTGCTACAGTCAAGGTATAATCACATCCACAGACTCTCTCATGTCCACAGAGCCAGTTACCTCATCATAGAAGCTAATCAGATTGGTCAGGCACGACTTGCCCTTTGTGAATCCATGCTGACTATTCCTAATCACTTTCCTCTCTTCCAAGTGCCTCAAAATGGATTCCTTAAGGATCCCTTCCATGATTTTTCCGGGAACCGAGGTAAGACTGACCGGCCTATAGTTCCCTGGATCGTCCTTCTTCCCTTTTTTGAAGATGGGCGCTACATTTCCCTTTTTCCAATCATCCGGGATTTCTCCCGATCTCCACAACTTTTCAAAGATAATAGCCAAAGGCTCCTCAATGACATTTGCCAACTCCCTCAGTACCCTCGGATGCACTAAGTCCGGACCCATGGATTTGTGTACGTTTAGCTTTTCTAAATAGTTCCTAACCTGTTCTTTACCCACCACGGGCTGTCCATCTTCATCCCATCTTGCGTCACTTAGCATACAAGTCCAGGAGCCAACCTTGTCCGTGAATACAGAGGCAAAGAAAGCATTGAGTACTTCAGCTTTCCCCACATCATCTGTCACTAGGTTACCTCCTTCATCCATTAGGGGCCGCACACCCTCTCTGATCACCTTCTTGTTAACATGCCTGTAGAAACCTTTCTTGTTATCCTTCACATCCTTAGCCAGTCGCAATTCCATTTGCGCTTTCGCCTTCCTGATAACCCCCCGGTATTCTCGAGCTATACATTTAAACCCCTCCCTGGTCATTTGTCCAAGTTTCCACTCTTTGTATGCTTCCTTTTTGTGCTTAAGTTCACCAAGGATCTCCCCTGTAAGCCAATCCGGTCTCCTACCATGTTTGCCTCTCTTGCTACGCGTCGGGATGGTTTCTTTCTGTGCCTTCAATAAGGCTTCTTTAAAATACTGCCAGCTGTCCTGGACTCCTTTCCCCTTCATGTTAACATCCCAGGGGATTCTGCCCATCAGATCTCGGAGGGAGTCAAAATCTGCTTTTTTGAAGTCCAAGGTGTGTATTTTACTACTCTCTTTCCTTCCTTTGGTCAGGACCCTGAAATCTACCATCTAATGATCACTGCTTCCCAGGTTGTCACCCACCTCTACTTCCCCTATTAGTTCCTCCCTGTTTGTGAGCAGAAGGTCAAGCTGCGCACGGCCCCTTGTCGGATCCTTCAGCACCTGTGTCAAGAAGTTATCCCCAACATTCTCCAAAAACTTCCTGGATTGCCTGTGTACTGCCGTATTGGTTTCCCAACAGATGTCAGGGTGATTGAAGTCCCCCACGAGAACCAGGGCCTGCGATCTGGAAGCTTCGCTCAGTTGTCCGAAGAAAGCCTCATCTACCTCATCCACCTGATTCGGTGGCCTGTAGCAAACACCAACCACAACATCACTGCTGTTGTTTGCGCCTCTAAACTTAACCCATAGACTCTCAACAGGTTTTTCTCCCTCTATATACTGGAGTTCAGAGCAATCATATTGCTCTCTTACGTTCAGTGCAACTCCTCCTCCTTTTCTCCCCTGCCTGTTGTTCCTGAACAGTCTATACCCTTCCATGACAGCGCTCCAGTCATGCGAGACATCCCACCAAGTCTCTGACCAGACCAGGCCAGGGAGAGGACCCAGATCACACTGCCCCCTCCCAACTTTGGCCATATCCCTAACACTACCAGGGATGTAAAACTGGGCCACCCCTCACGTGTCCTTTTCCTTCCCCGCCTGCCAAGCCTGCAGCCAGAGGTGAACGGAAGCCATGTCCTAAGCAGCCCAACCCTGCTCCAAGTCGGCCAGGCCTCGAATGGAGTCCGGCGCCAGGCCTGCCTCTCCCCAGCATGGCAATGATGAGAGTCAGGAGCAGAGAGAGAAGCTGCTTTTTCTATCTGCTGCTTTCTTCACCTTTTGCCCTGTCTAGAAAACGAGCCCAAACATTACCAGCAACAGCTGCCCCAGCATCACTCAGCTACCTTATTCCCCCCAAAAGGGCTGGAACCCTCACACGGAGAAACAGGCCTCACCTAATGCTTTAGTGGTTTCTTCTTCCCGGGGTCTCCAATGAGGAGGGGCTAATACCAGGTCTGCCGTGGCCTGACGCAGGCCGAGCGCCCCCAGCCAACACCAACCCTGTTTAAAACTAAACAGTGCCAGCGTTGGGCTGACACCTTCCCCTGGGGCAAGCCTGTGGAGGTCACCCGCCAGGACTGTCCAGGAGTCTCGCTGAATCACGGCCCACCCTTGGCTGCCTGTGGCACCCCCTACTCCAGTCTCCTGTGGGTGGTCTTGTGGTTGCTGGGCTATTGTGCGGGTGCTGTGCAGGGGGTCAGCCTAGAGAGCCGTCTGGCCCAGCTAGATCCCGGCATTGGGACAGGCCCCCGCTCCATGCTGCTCAGCCCAGTCCCTGCGGGCGCAGCACTGACCCACGTGCCACGGCAAGCGGGCGCGGCCAGCATCCATCCCATCTGCTGCAGCGCCGACGTCACCTTTGCCAGCTGAGCCGCAGAGCGGGCGGCCCCTCCCCCGCCACACTAGCTCTCCCCAGAGCAGGCCCGGAGAGGCCCCAGCCCTCCACATGGCTACAGCCCAACCCTCCACCCCACGCCTTGGAGCACTCGCCCAGCGCCGGCCCCACACGCGACAGAGCCAGAGGGGTCCTGCTCACGCCCATTGGCTGGGCCCCGTCAGGACACGCTGAACAGTCTGAGCTCCTGTGGGCCCCAGCCAGGGAGGGACACGCCCCGGGAGCCAGGCAGGGCAGCGGCAGGGCCGGCTGAAGGCTGCCAGCTCAGGCACCTGGACACGAGCTCCCTGGTGGCCAAATCCCAGGCACAGCTCCATCGGCCTTACAGCCCCGGCCCACCCAGCACCCCGGCATCCCTCAGAGGGGGGCTGGGATGAGGCCAAGCGCAGCTCCAGGGTGAAGCTGAGGTCCGTCGGCCTACCTAGCGCACAGCAAGCCTGGAAACAGGACAGCCGGCGTGGAGCAGCTCCGAGGACAGCCTCCACCTGCCTGAGGGGTGGGTGGGACAGGAAGCCAGGGGTGAGCGCGCCGGGCCCAGCCCTGCCTGACTCACTCAGCCAGGGAACTCCCTCAGCCCTCCTGCCCAAAGGCTCACTCCACCCACTCACCCTCTACAGACTGCAGCCCCTCCCAGCCTCTGGCACAGGGGCCCACAGGACGGGAGAGGCTGGCCAGGGAGGACACCCCCATGCCCGGCACACAGGAGAGAAGGCACCGAGCTCTCTCCTGGAGATTCTGCCTGGCAGAGTTACAGCAAGTGAGCCCACCACCCGTACGGCCACGGTTCCCCTCCCAGCAGCGCCCCAGTGGTGGGTGTCTGGGGCCGGGGGGCAAGGATGGAGCGACACATCCAATCCCCTGCCCCGCCCGTGTGCGGCACCCAGCTGAGGGCTGGTCCTGGGGCAGCGCTGTGAATTCTACCCAGCGGAAGCAGGGGAGGGAGAGAATCGTGGGAAGGCACTGGAGGGCGGGGGAGCATTCACGTGATGCTAAAGAGGCCATTGTAGTAAAACAAAAGCCAGTAGCACAGGCCTGAGGCCTAGCTAGTAATGGACAACACCTGGCTAACAAAGCAAAGCCAAGCTGTGAGCAAGAGGCGGCCCCGCTCACAGAACGACACTGTTTGGTAGCACGCCCGGCAGAGAAGGGGCTTGGCACAGGGCAGAAGTTGAAAGCCCGTTCCAAAAGGATGGGACCACCAGCTCATTAGGCGAGCGCTTGGCACCCACACCCCACAGATCTCACCCTGGTTCAGGAAAGGGTCTACAATGACAGCATGATGGACAGAGATGTTCTCACCAAGCCATGAGATGCAGGGTATGGGTTAGGGTTGGCAGTGATTGTAACTTGCTTGTACCGGTGTACACGAGTGGTGTTGGGGGGGGGGGGGGGACGGGACGACACCTGCTCTGTCCGGCCTGGGGGCAGCGGGGGGGGGGTCCCACTGACTGAGCTAGGGCCATTGTTACAGGGTACATGTGCGTAGTGGTTCAGTCAAGTCTACTGACCACTGTTACCGCACTTCACTTAACGAACCTGGCGGGCACCGTCGATCCTGATGTGGGCTGTGGTCTTTGGGGGCCCTCTCGGGGTCTGCTGTGTTACCTACGTGCACAAGTCGACAGCACACATCACTGAGCGTGCACACACGCGGCCTTCTGCCTCTCACACGGACCTGTCCAGGCCCCATGGCAGGAAATGCTGGCCCACAGCAGACAGGTGCTAGCGTGACTCACACTGCAAGACCCGGAAGGACAGACATTACTGCTCTCCTCTGACCTCCTGCATCAGACAGGCCACAGCCCCGCCCTGAATTCATTCCAGCTCGATGGTCAACAGCTGTATTGGAACTAGAGCAGCACTGGAAACCCTCCCGGAGAACCCCCGACAGCTGCCCCACGACTCACCACTCTGGCTCAGCCCCTTCTTTCTAGCCTGAATTTGCCCCGCTTGCCTCTCGGCAGGCCAGCGAGCCAGGCTCCAGAGCTCGCTGCTCCCCAGGAGGCACAAGTCACCGCCACCCCGCCTGCAGTGAGAGCAGAGCTCAGCCACGTCAGCACGAGTCTCTAAGCACAAAGAGTTAGGAAACCATGGTGCTAGTCCGTCTCATGGCTCCCGAGCCTGCTCCCATCTTGCCAGGTCCTTGGCCTGGTGCGAGCCAGAGAACGTAACCTACTCCTCAAGGCCCATTTCCACATTCGCCCTCGTGGCCCCCAGGCCAGTCCTGTGAACGACCACACCTCAGCATGCGCCCCAAGCACCTTGCCTTCCCACACTGTTGGCTCCGTTTCAGAGGCATCGGCACAGGGTGGCAGGCAGCTGGTCCACAAGGGGAGCTGGTCTTTAAACTGACTCCCCTTGCAGATCGGCTCCCCCGCCACTAGGGAAGTTAAAGTTTGATTGATTAACTAATCAATGGGATTTTCATCGACTATTCAAGTAGTCGATAAGGACTTCCGTGTTCTGCCTCGGAAACGTACTGAAAGACAAACGCTGCAGAGCCCCCCGACCCCGGGCTCCACACGGGCGCTCCCGCTTTGAAATGCACAAGAGCCCCAGCAGGGACTCCTGTACGTTGCAAAGTTGGCCGCCGCTGCCCCATGGGGCTGGAGGGAACTGGCTCATAAGCCAGCTCCCTCCAACATCCCCTATTTCCCCCACCTCACTGCCTCTTTGTAAGTGTCCTGCCCCCTGCCCCAGGCAGGGCCAACCCAACTCAACCAGCCAGGGCTTTGTCGAGCCGGGACTTAAACCCCTCTCGGGATGGAGATTCCACCCCTCCCCAGTGGGGAAGCACTGGAACCCAGCCCAGCACTTCCCCACCCGCCTAGGGAAACAGTTTTTCCTAATTTCCAACCAGACCTGCCCCACTGTAACTCGAGACCATTGCTCCTTGTTCTGCATCCGTCACTACTGAACAGCCTCTCTGCAGCCTCTGTGGAACCTCCCCTCGGGAAGCTGAAGGCTGCTGCAGTAAGATGAAAGCCTAAAACATACGCCAATATAGCACAGGCCTGGCCTGAGGCCTAGCTAACGGACAAAACATGGCAAACATAAAGCAAAGCTAAGCTGCGAGCAAGAGGCAGGCCCCAGCTCTCAGAACTTGGCACAAACAGGGCTGAGAGTGCAAAACACTGAATGGTAATAGGCCCAGGTGCAGAACTGGTCATAAGCAGAAAGCACATGGTACCAGCAGCTCATTAAAGAAGACCTTGGTACCCACTCCCCACAGATACAGACTCAGGACCAGGAAAGAGTCTAACATGACAGCACGATGGCTAGAGATGATCTAATCAAACCAGGAGGTACAGGGCGATGGGTAGTAGCTAATAGCATCAGAGGTGGTAACCTGACAACGTCAGCGCTTGATACGTCAGGGAGGTGTGATTTGTTTGTACCTGTATATAAGGTGGTGTCGGGGGGGGTCAGTCTTTGTACGATCTAGGGGGCAGTGGAAATTTCCCACTGACTGAGTCATTCCATTGTGGCAAGTACACGTGTGTAGTGGTTCAGTAGAGTATTGACAACGGTTTCTGCACTTCGCTTAACAATAAACCTGGCCGGGCACCGTCCATCCTTATCTGCTTTGTGGTCTTTGGGGGCGCTCTCGGGGTCTGCTGTGGTCACTGGGCCCACATCATCGGGCACACACACAAGCAGCCTTCTGGCTACCATCATCGATGGAGCCAGAGACCTGGAAGGACACCACAGCAGTAAATCCACCTACCTACAGCTGCTCTCAAATCCCCCCCACTCTTCTCTTCTGCAGACTAAATGAGCCCAAATCCCTCAGCCTCTCCTCATAAGTCATATGCTCCAGCCCCCTAATCATTTTGGTCACCCTCCGCTGGACTCTCTCCAGTGTGTCCACATCCTTTCTGTAGTGGGGGGCCCAGACCTGGACACACTACTCCAGATGTGGCCTCACCAAAGCCGAATAAAGGGGAATAATGACATCTCTGGATCTGCTGGCACTGCTCCTCCTAATGCACCCTAATAATCCACTCGCTTTCTTGGCTACCAGGGCTCGTATTCAGCTTCTGCACTGTCATCCCCAGGTCCTTTTCTGCAGAACTGCCACTTAGCCAGTCAGTGCCCAGCCTGTACCAATGCCTGGGATCCTTCCGTCCCAAGGGCAGGACTCTGCACTTGTCCTTGTTGAACCTCCGCTGGAAACCGACCACCACCCATGGGCCCGGCCTTCTAGCCAGCTTTCTATCCATCTTACCGTCCATCTATCCAATCTATACTCCCTTAACTTGCCAGGAAGAATGTTGTGGGAGAACGTATGAAAAGCTTTGCTGAAGTCAAGGTCTATCACATCCACTGACTTCCCCATGTGCACAGAGCCAGTTACCTCGTCACAGAAGCTAATCAAATAGTTCAGGCACGACTTGCCCTTGGTGAATCCGTGTTAACTATTCCTGATCACCTTCCTCTCTTCCAAGTGCTTCAAAATGGATTCCCTGAGGATCCCCTCCATGATTTTTCCAGGGACTGAGGCAAGGCTGACTGGTCTGTAGCTCCCTGGATCATCCTCCTTCCCTTTTTTAAAGCTGGGCACTACATTTGCTTTTTTCCAGTCATCCAGGATCTCTCCTGATCTCCACGACTTTTCAAAGATAATGGCCAAAGGCTCTGCAATGACATCTGCCAACTCCCTCAGTACCCTCAGATACACAAATCCATGGGTCCAGATTGAATGTATGTCCAGCTTTTCTAAATAGTTCTTAGCCTGTTCTTTCTCCACCAAGGGCTGCCCACCTCCTTCCCATACTGCATTGCCTGGAGCAGTAGTGTGGGAGCTGACCTCGTCCGTGAATAGAGAGGCAAAGAAAGCCTTGAGTACTTCAGCTTTCCCCACATCATCTGTCACTAGGCTACCTCCCTCCTCCAGTAAGGGCCCCACCCTCTCGGATCACCCCCTTATTGCTTTTGCTCTTTGGATAGTCGACTAGTCGCTTACATCCCTACCCGTCACCCCGCACTGCTGCCTCTCTATCAGGACGGCAGGGGCTCCTTGCACTGGCCCCCGGGACTACGGAATAGTCGTGTAACCGATAGGAATTCACGTGGTTCCATGACTGTTTAGTTACCTAATGGCTGATATCCCTAACTACCTTACCTGACAGACTCAGCGCTCACTCTGCTTAGCTAACAAATTGAAGGTTAAGGGGTGACTTGCTCAGTGCCGAGGTCCCCGCAAGGGGGACACATCTCTGCCAACAGCCTGTTTAGTCGAGCAGAAAGGCCCGGCACGACCTCGTGGCTGGCAGCTGAAGTAAGGAGGAAGGCCAGCGAGGGGGTTTGCCACAGGAACAAGGGTGGTAGTGGGTGCTTCATCACTGGCAATTTCTGGATCAGGACGGGCCATTTGTCTAACGGCTCAGCTCTAGGAAATATTGGGGGCAGGTCTCCGGCCTGCGCTATACAGGCCACCGGGAGATGATCATAATGGTTTCTTCTGGCCCTGCAATTCACTGGCGTGCTCTGTTCAGAGAGGGATGGGCTCAGCCAGCCTACCCCCTTCCGCCCCCGTGTTCTAATCCCCTTCCTGCTCCAGCCAGTTGGGGCAGCAGAGCAGCTACCAGAGTGGAGGCTCTGCTGCAGGTGAACAGGTGGCCAGGAAAGAACTGGCAGGGGCAAAGCAGACACTCTTGCAGCACGAGGGCAAGGGCCCTGCAGCAGGCTGCGCAGCATCCACCTGTCCACACAACTTGCTAGTGCCACAACGGCCCCGTCTCCAGGCTCAGGACTGGCTGGGGGGGGGGGAGGCCTTACATTAGCAGCCGTCCGGCCTCTGATTTCCTACTGAGGCAGTTCCTGCCCCACTGAGCAGTGGCTGACCCCACTGCTCCTCACACAGACACCAGCTAACAGCCACTGTCCTGCTTCACCAGGCCACTCCCACAAGACCCCCCTCTGTGGGCAGAGGGGCCAGCAACTGGCCTTGTGAAGCAAGTGGAAACATCAGGTCTCCTGAGACCGGGGCCAGGTCAGCCCCGAGAAAGCCCAGCACCAAGCTCAAAGGGCCTCACACCACATCTCGAGATGGGTGTCTGCTCCATCTCAGGAAATGTGCGGCGCACACGCCCGTCATGAGTCACTGCCGAGGAGGAGAGCTGCAGCAGGGGGACGGAGCGCCGACTCTCTAGGAAGAGCAATACTGCAAGCAGCCAAGTGCTTTCAATGGCAGAGCAGCGGCCAACTCTCCCGTCAGAGAATCTAGATCCTCTCTGGCTACAGCAGGAGCAGGGTCAGGAATTCCCCTTGTTTCCCCCTTACCTTACACCCCACCTCAAGAGCAGGCAGCTCTGCCTCAGCCCACCCTGTCCTCCTCCGTTCCAGGCTTGAGCCCTGCTCCTTCCACATTATGAACAGGGCCTTGAAGAGGCTGGGATTTGATTTGTTCCTTCTCACACTCCCCAGCCAAGTCCACTGAACACTGCACCAGGGCAGCCGGGCAAGGAGCTGTCCCCACGAGCAGGTGCGCACTTCACACTGATGGGAGAGGTGCTCCGCCTCCTCAGACAGCAGCAGGTGGGAGCCCTCCCCTCCACGCAGGGCAACACGGGTGCTCAGACTAGGAGTGTAAAGGGTTAACAGGTTACCCAGGAAGCATTCGCTTTATGGCACACTTACCAGGGTAACCGGTTAGAGGCTGCTGCAGGCAGGCCCGGCTGGAGCAGCCTCCCCCTACTGACGCACTGCTGTAGCCTGCTAGGGTCCCTCGGGCCAGGCTACAGGTGTGGGCAGAGCTGGCCCCCGCCTCCCAACCCAGCCTGGCTAAACCAGCCCATGGCATGGCAGGCCTGGCCAGGCTGGAGCAGCATCCTGCCACAGCCAGAGAGCTGCTCCTTCCTGGCTGGACCCTCTGGGAGGCACAGGGGCTGCTCCGGCCCCTGCCACAGGAGCAGTTAACCGGTTACACTTACCAGGTAACGTTTCACTGGAAGTGCACGGCCCCAACAGACACAAGCTGCTACTGGAGTGCCAGCCCAAGCACACATCAGAGGGAGCAAGGGCCCAGCGCCTGTGCGCCGTCAGCGTCCCACGGGCACAGCAACGGGCCCTTTCGGAACGCCCAGCCGAGAGGCAGCAGTAGAGGTGCACGTGGTGGAGGGCTGAAGGGAAGGGAAGGGATGCCACACGCCAGACCTGCAGGCACGGTTCCAGCATGCCTGTGCTAGGCAGCACGCCCCACGCCGGAGAAAAGACTGGGGACCTGGCAGACGGTAGTGGCAACGATCAGGTCAGTCACGGACACAGCCACACAGATGCTGCCCAGGTGAGGGATGACAAGCCAAAGCCAGGCAAGGACATGCTACACGCAGCACCTGGCACTCAGTATTATGGGACAACCAAGCCCCTCTCTTCCCCAGCGTGCTCAGGGCACACTCTCAATTTCTGCTCCTTAGAGGGGGGAGCAAGAACCCAAAAGGGAGGAAAATGGCACTGAACCCAGAGCTGTTCCCTACCGCCTACCTGGCAGAGAAGGAGATTTCCAACTCACAAAGGGGAGAAGTAGCCAAGGGGTCATGCTGCTTGGAGGCCTGCTGCAGTCTCGTTTCCCTCGAGCCTGCAAGCCAGAGGCGCTGAGCCCCGCGTCTGTCAGGGCAGCTGTGGAGGGATGCCATGCAGACGGCTTGGCAGTCTATCGCACCCAGCAGAAAACTACGGCATTGCGGCACCAGCCAGTTGGATTCAAGCCTGGCCGAACCAGTTCGGCAGCTTTCAACTAGGGGAAAGGTGACTTTCCTGTCCTGCCCTTGGAGTCCGCGTGCCTGGTGCAAGGCTCCAAGACAGAGGAACGGAAGGGCTCTGCTGGAGCACAGTGGTCAGTGCATGCCTGGCAGGGTTCCACACTGAACACTTCAGGAGCCTGGTCTCCTATGCACACAGCCTGCAGAGTTTGGCTCAGACTACCTAGGCAAGCCGTCACGCGAGGCTGCTCCCAACCAGCAGGCAGGGATGGCTTTTGAACCCCAGCATGTCAGGCTCGCTGGGGCCACACGCTAGTGAGCTGAGAACTCCCTGATTGCTCTGCAGCCATTCCTCCAGAGCACAAGTGTCAACAGGGA
Organism: Pelodiscus sinensis; assembly: GCF_052426305.1. Classification (NCBI taxonomy): domain Eukaryota; kingdom Metazoa; phylum Chordata; order Testudines; family Trionychidae; genus Pelodiscus; species Pelodiscus sinensis. The sequence goes on from NC_143060.1 coordinate 631,260, forward strand.
AAGTTTAGGAAACTCCATGTGGGGCATTGAGGTCCTGGGATTCCACCGCACACAACGGACATACCAGGTCAGACCAAAGGTCCTTCCAGCCCAGTGTCCTGTCTGCCCACAGTGGCCAATGCCAGGTGCCCCAGAGGGAGTGAATCGAACAGGGAAGGATCAAGCCACCTCTCTCCTGCCATCCATCCCCACCCTCTGACAGACAGAGGCCAGGGACACCATTCCTTACCCAGCCTGGCTAATAGCCATTTATGGACTTAACCTCCATGAATTTATCTAGTTCTCTTTCAAATCCTGTTGTAGTCCTACCCTTCACAACCTCCTTGGGCAAGGAGTTCCACAGATGACTGTGCGCTGTGTGAAGAAGAACTTCCTTTTATTTGTTTTAAACCTGCTGCCCATTCGTTTCATTTGGTGGCCCCTAGTTCTTTTATTATGGGAACAAGTCAATAACTTTTCCTTGTTCACTTTCTCCACACCACTCATGATTTTATAGACCTCTATCCTATCCCCTCTTAGTCTCCTCTTTTCCAAGCTGAAAAGTCCCAGTCTCTTTAATCTCTCCTCATATGGGACCCGTTCTAAACCCCTCATCATTTTAGTTGCCCTTCTCTGAACCTTTTCTAATGCCAGTAGATCTTTTGAGATGAGCAGCCCATATCTGTAGGCAGTATTCCAGATGCGGGCGTCCCATGGATTTATATACGGGCAATAAGATATTCTCCATCTTATTCTCTATCCCTTTTTTAATGATTCCTAACATCCTGTTTGCTGTTTTGACTGCCGCTGCACATTGCATGGACGTCTTCAGAGAACTATCCACGATGACTCCAAGATCTTTCCTGTTTAGTTGTAGCTGAATTAGTCCCCCCATATCATATACAGTAGCCCAATGCCTGTGACTAACGCTGAAACGCTGGCAGTTCCCTCTGGGCGGCGCTGTTGCCTCCCGCCGTGGCCCTCGGCTGACTTCTGCACCGCTCAGCCGGTACACCGCGCAGGAGCAAGCGGCGTAAGCAGTCGTTTGGGGCTCGCGCTCCCCATGCAGCGTCCCGGCTGAGCAGCGCAGAAGTCAGCCGAGCGCCACGGTGGGAGGGAACAGCCGGGGGTGGGGCCTGGACAAGCGTGCATCTCTGAAGTCAGGAAAGGGCGCCGGATGCAAAAGGAGGAAAGCGGAGCAGACAGAGGACGCGGAGGAGAAAGAGCGGAGAACGGAGGAGGCGGAGGACAGCAAGAGAGAGCGTGAGTGAGACACGCAGCAGGAGGAGGAGAAGAGAAAGACAAAGTGAGAGGTGGGAGGGGGAGAAGAGAAAGAGAGAGGCAGGAGGCGGACGAGAGCTGAGAGAGACGGCGAGGCAGTGGGAGGAGAAGAGAGAATGGCCGTTTACGCCGCTTGCTCCTGCGCAGCGGCCCGGCTGAGCGGTGCAGAAGTCAGTTGAGCGCCACAGCGGGAGGCAAAGGGGGGCGGGGTGGTAATGTACATGCCCAGGGCGGGGCCTGGATGAGCGTGCATCCCCAACAGAGCCGGGGGGGGGGGGGAGGAGGAGGAGGAGGAGGAGGAGGAAAGAGAGAGAGAGAGGGGGGGGGCAGGAGGGGGAGAAGAGAAAGACGGAAAGAGAGGCAGAAGACGGAGGAGAGCTGAGAGAGAGGGGGAGGCAGGAGGAGGAGGAAAGAGAGAGAGACATGGAGCAAGAGACCGGAAACTCAGGAGAGAAGACCGACGTGGAGGAGAGACCTGAAAATCCCATCTTATGATGGGCTAATTGGCTAGTTATATGTATATTTGGGGTTATTTTTGAAGTTCTTCACAGTCTGCTTTGGTCTTAACTACCTTGAGCAGTTTAGTATCGTCTGCAAACTCTGCCACCTCCATGTTTACCCCTTTCTCCAGATCATTTATGAATAAGTTGAACAGGATTGGTCCTAGGACTGACCCGTGGGGGACACCACTCGTTACCCCTCTCCGTTCTGAAAATTTACCATTTATTCCTTCCCTTTGTTTTCTGTCTTATAACCAGTTCTCAATCCAAGAAAGGACCTTCCCTCTTATCCCATGGCCATGTAATTTACACAAGAGCCTTTGGTGAGGGACCTTGTCAAAGACTTTCTGGAAATCTAAGTATACTATATCTACTGGATCCCCCTTGTCCGCTTGTTTGTTGACCCCTTCAAAGAACTCCAATAGATTAGTAGGACAGGATTTCCCTTTACAGAAACCATGCTGACTTTCGCCCAACAAATTATGTTCTTCTACGTGTCTGACAATGTTATTCTTTACTATTGTTTCAGCTAATTTGCCCGGTACTGACATTAGACTTACCGGTCTGTAATTGCCAGGATCGCCTCTAGAGCCTTTTTAAATATTGGCGTCACATTAGCGACCTTCCAGTCACTGCGTACAGAAGCTGATTTGAAGACTAGGTTACACACCACAGTTAGTAGCTCTGCAATTTCCCATTTGAGTTCTCTCAGAACTCTTGGGTGATGCCGTCCGGTCCCGGTGACTTGTTACTGTTCAGTTTATCAATTAGTTCCAAACCCTCCTCTACTGACACTTCAGTCTGTGACAAGTCCTCAGATTTGTCACCTACAAAGGACGGCTCAGGTTTGGGAATCTCCCCAACGTCCTCAGCCGTGAAGACTGAAGCAAAGAAGCGGCTAGAGATGCGAAAGGTTAACTGGTGAGCAGCATGCTTAACCGGGACCAGAAAACATCACCCGTTAACTGGTGGGGGTTGAGTTGCTCCCCACCTGTCACAGGCAGGGGGCTGCTCTAGCCCTGTGGGGCCCACTGTGGATAGGGGCGCTCCAGCCCAGTCGGAGTAGCCCTTCTTTGTGGCATGGGGCTGCAGGCAGGGGCTACTCTCGCTGGACTGGAGCAGCTCCTTCCCACGAGGGAGGGAGGGAAAGGGTGTCCAGCCCATCTGGAGTGGTCCCCCCCCTTTCATCGGTTAAACATTATGATTAACCAATGAAACAGGACTTCACAGCCCTACTGGCAGCCCTTCTGCGCGTTTCAGTCCTGCTCTACGGCAGAATCACCAGTGACAGCAGGCAAGTCACTACCCATTCCCGCAAGCCAGGCTCCCCAGCTGCAAAGGGCGAGTGTTTCAGTACCACCCTCGCCCCCTCCGTGGCCTGGGGCAGACGCAGCGGCGCTGCCTCGACCCTCCGTGGCCTGGGGGAAATGTCAGAGAAGGGCAAAGTGCTCTGTGAGTGTCACCCCTCAGGAGACCAACCCCTCCCCAAGGCAGGAAGCCCAGGAAGCGGCGGGCTAGTCTCCCAGCCTCCTGGCACAAGCCAAGCACCTCTTGCACGCTGAGATGTAGTGCTGGGCCACAGAGCTGCTCCCTCCTCCCCTGACGTTCAGCGGCTCCTGCCAAGAATGGGCACTCAGCACACACTGGGGGGAGGGGGGGAGGGGCAGCAGCAAGTCTCCAGGCCTAAGTCCACTGACTCATGCTTGCGGGGCTTGTGCGATGGGGATAAAAATAGAAGCACAGGTCTTTGCTCAGGCTGCAGCCTGGGCTTGGAGAGTCCCCTCACCCCTTCCCAGTGGCCAAGTCTCAGAGCCTGGGTGGGAACACGCCCATTGCTAGTTTCTATGCCTGGAGCCCGAGCCCTGCAAACGTAAGTCTGTGCCTCAGCCTGGCTCAGCCATGTCACTTCCGGCCGTGTGAATGTCTCCTTGGATTCTCACTGTCCCACCACAGGAAGTGCGTCAGTCTGCACCAGCAGGAGGGACGGAGCAGCAACCAGAAAGGCTTGGGCAGAGCACGGGGAGGAGGAAGGAAGATCAGAGCAAGAGCACTTCCTGCAGCCGCTGGGGGGTGTGGAAACTCCAACAGCAAATGGATGGGCAGGAGATTAGAGCACAGACGCCCAGCCCAAGGAGGACTACGGCGGTGGAACCCAGCAGTGCTGCACAAGTCTGAGGGGTGGATAGGAAGGAGCTGGGTGGGGAGACAGAAGGGAGTGAGGATGTGGACAAACAGAAAAGTACAGTTACAGCTTCTTGACAGGCACATGGGTTAGGCTGTCAACCTTTCAGAGGCAGAGGCCAAAGCCCCAGAGGGGCCCACTCCGCAGTGGGAATAGACAGGGCTTTGCCTGGGTTAGATGAAACACAGGAGTGCAAATTCCACTCTGACTGCTGGGTCCGGCCCTTTAGCTAGTTACCACTGGCTCTCTTGGCCTGGCTAGCCCCCAGCCAAAGCATCACATGTACACGGGGACCGAACCGAGTGTGGAGAAGGCACAGGCACACTGAAGAGTTCTGGAAATCAAGAACCACCAGAAGGACTTCAAGGGGTCTGGCTGGCTCCTGAAAGCCCACCATGGGATCAGCCTGGCTACTTGAGAGGCACCTCTCCCTTTGCAAACACACCTCCCAGCAGAATGCAGCTATCGGCCAGCTACAAGAGCATGGAAAGAGAGCAGGAAAAAAAGTTTACTGAGGAGCCAGACCTAGGCTATGGAATGCACTTCTGCAACTCCCTGTCTCTCCCCTCAACCTGCCCTGCTCTGGAGTGGGGACAGACCTCTAACTCTCCCCTCCCCCTTTATGTAGGGCAAAGAGTATTTGGTGTCAACCCTTGGGAGGGATTTCACTCCTACAGGGAAGTCACATGTCCCAGTAAACCCAAGGCACTGAGCAGCCAACGAGGACAGGGCCCCTCCCAGTCCACACCTCCACCATGGAGAGACAGACAGCTCAAGGCCACAGAGACAGAAATTAGGGAAATAAAATCCTGTTGAATTGGTTACCTGGTTAAACATGATGCTTAACTGGTGAGCTGATTGGGGGGCAGACAAGGGGACTGCTTCAGCCCAGCCCTGTCCACAACGGGCACATTACAGGCAGGGGCAGCTCTGGGTGGCTGGAGCAGCCCCTGCCCACACAGGCCACTTGTAGGGCTGGAGGGGGAGCTGCTCCAGCCCCCACCAGTTAACCAGAACCACCGGTTAACCTTTCACACCCCAAGCAGAACTGGCGACAGGGACTGGGAAAGCCTGTCCACCCTGCAGCCCCATACGCCTGTGATCCAAAGCAGCCTTTGGATTCCGTGCCCACTGGGATGCACCTATCCGCTCAGAGCCTGACTGCAGCTTCCCGGGGCCACCGGCTGATGTTCAGGGTCACAGATTGGATGAGATGGGCCAGCCCAGCTGTCCCATGGCCAGTGCTACTGGCAGTTGCCTAAGAGATGCTTTAAGCCACAGGGAGCGAGCTCGCTGACCAGCCCTGGCACCCTCTGCTGTACGCTCTCTGGTTCCACTCCAGGGAACAGCGACCTTGCTCCATCCCAGGGTGGCTGATCCCGTCACAGGGCAGGAAGTGAAGAACCCATGAGAACCTGCTCCACACAGGTCCCCTCCTCCACTAGCGCTAACACATGCTCTAAGGCAGCCGTGGAACAGAGTACTCACACTCAGTCTGACCAGGATCAGACAGCCCCTGCACTCTGGTGCAGCAGGGCCAGCTACGTTCCCAGAGCCTAGCATCTCTGCTCTTCCTGCATGGAGATGGTCCTGTTCTCAGGGACTGGCTTCTTCCCAGGAGCATTTCAACCTGTTCCACCTGTCTGACAGGAAAGGGCAAGGTTCCTTCCAACAGCTGCGCCATGGCAGGGTGCACACAGGCCACAATCTAATCCACACATGGACTAGCCTTTCTGAGGGCTTATGCTCCTGTTGGCTCCATACAACAGCACCCCATCACACAAGAACTAGGGGTCACCCAATGAAATTAATAGGGAGCAGGCTTAACACAAACCAAAGGAAGTGTCTCCTCATGCAACACACAGTCAACCTGTGGAACTCCCTGCCAGAGGAGGTTGTAAAGACTAGGACTTTAACAGAAACGTCCTAGAAAAAGAACTAGAAAGATTGATGGGGAACAGGTCCCTCGATGGCTCTTAGCCAGGCTGGGCAGGGAGGTGACCCTAGTCTGTCTGTCAGGGGCTGGGAATGGGCGACAGGGAGGGATCGCTGGAGGATTCCGTGTTCTGTTCACTCCCTCTGGGGCACCTGGGATTGGCTACTGGCAGCAGACAGACACTGGGCTACATGGCCCTTTGGTCAGACCCATGTTCCCCCTTCATCCCTCTGCTCTCTGCAGCCGACCAGAGCCTGGGCCCGCCCCGTACACAGGCCAGCTGCAGGGAGAGAACGCTCTGCCTCTGCCATCACCCTGTGCAAACAGGAGGCCCCGAGCCCGACCAACACGTGGGGAGACGTTGCTCAGGGAGTCTGAAGGAGCCAAGCTTTAGGGTAGACATGGCCAGGTCGCCGTCTCGTTACCGATCTAACCCCCAGCTCTGGGGAAGGGCATTTACTACAGCGATGGAGATCTCCCTCCATCGCTCCACTGCAGCCTTTCCAGCCCAGGCACTCCTGTAGCAAACCACCCACCGCTCCTCCCCGAGCCCCCAGGCTGAGCTCGGTGGCTAGCCTGAGTGCCAGCCAGAGCTACAACCTCCGCGCAGCCAGCCCTTGAGCACTAGGCTGCCCACCCAGGCTCAGGAGATAGGGTCCAGCACTAGGCGGCCCGTCTGAGTCAGGCAGCTGTTCAGCAGGTCTGGCTGGAAGGTCAGCCCAGCCAAGAATCTGCCCTGGCCGCATTTGCCATGTGGGAACAAGGCCCAGCCCAGGGTCCTTACCCCCTGCAGCAGGAGGCATACCTGCCACCCACACAATGGCACAGTGGTGCAAGAACAGAGCCTCCTTGCCCCATGCACCCCACTCCCAGCTGAGGCCGAGGGCAAAACCCCAGCACACAAGGCCAACAGTCGGGTTCTTGGCTGCTCCCTCGCTGTGTGCAGAGCTCTGACCGCACCTGAGCACGCGGGACTGGCAACAGAACCCCCAGCACAGGGGCTGGCAGCCAAAAACCTGAGGCCCAGGGTCGGCAGTAGGGATGCCAGGTGCTAGGCTGGGGGTGCAGCAGTACCCGCTTCCCTATGGCAAAGGCCTTCCCAAGGAGACTCTCTTCGGCTTACTGACAGGAAGAGTTTCCTCGAGCACCTCTCCCATTTCATGCCACCTCACCCCGACCAGCACCCTGAACTCCCCCACTTCCCCAGGCAAAGGGAACAAAGCAGAGCAAGTGATCCCAGGGGAAGCTGCACAGAGCACTAGAGAGACTGCCAGGGAGCAGGAGTCAGTACAGGCACACAAGAACGCCCACCAGAGCCACAGCGCCTCTGCACATAGTTCCCTACCACCCACCATGCACTGGCCACACCCCAAGAAGCCTCTCAGGAAAGGCAACCACAGGCAGAAGGGGAAGGGGCGGGCCAGTCAGCTGCTGAGTCACTGCCAGTCCTGCCCAAGAATGGGGGCTGATAGCCACTTAATTATATGGTCCAGGAGATTCGAAATTCCTCCACCCCCTCTCTGCACAAGCACAGCACTGATCCCCTAACGCACAAGAACTCCACAAGCCTCCTTCAATCCGGCACTGGCCCCCCAGCGCCAGTCCCAAGAGTCTCCTTCCCACAGATGTTCCCGAGAGACCCACACAAAGGCCATGCACCTACACGCACAGGCTCTCATGAAAGCCAAGCTTCATTCCAGGCCGTGCACAAGGCCTGGCACTGCCATCCGGCACGGGGGGGGGAGAGCAAGGAATCTCTCAATGGGACATTGATGCCATGGCCTGGAAGGGACACGGCGCTCTCATGCCATGGAGCCGGCAGCCAATCCCAAGAGTCAGAATGCAGCTGAGCCTGCAGCAGGTGCCACGCATGGACTGGTAAGCTGCCCTGCAACAAGAGGGGCACCGGGACAGTTGGGAAAAGTCACGTGAACATTTGCTGTTCTGTGCCCCCAAAAAATTCCCCTCAACTCCCTCATCCGCGGAGCCCAAGTCCTGCTTCACACAGCGCATGCAGCTTGGAGGTGTGGAACCCCTCTGGCGCGTCCCAGTGGAACGTTACCTTTTCTCCAGACAAAGCTGGCGCTCAGGGATGGGCTTGCGATTTCTTCTGCTGCTAGCTGGAACAAGACAGGAAACCCCTTAGAACAGGAAGGAGAGCGCTGAGTAGCAAGAGCTGGAATCAGGGAGAATGGTCCAGCCAGGAGAGTGGGAGTGGCCCTAGGGAAGAGCTCCTGGCCCAGGTGAGATGCTCAGAAGAGGTGGAGCCATCAGGTACTTGCCAAGGCAGCCAGAGCAGGCCAGGCAGAGGAGATGGGAGTAGCTGGAGGAGGGACACGCTGAGCAATCTGTGGCACCCACGTGACAGGAGCAGCTCCGACTGTCAGGGCCCAGGGAACGGGCAGGACTGCTGGGGGCAGGGCAGTGCCTGGAGACCCAAGTGTCCTCAGCACGTGCCTGCACTCGCCCTCCATGTGAATGGGGAGGCTGCTCAACACCCGACGGTTGGATGGATGGGTGTGGGGAGGCTCACACTGGGCAGGGCAGCCAGACCCCCCCCACACAGACGCCTGCACTACCCGCCAGACTCCCCCCACACGCACCTGCATACTACATGCCAGACCCCCCACACAGACGCCTGCGCTACCCGCCAGACTCCCCCCACACACACCTGCATACTACATGCCAGACCCCCCACACAGACGCCTGCGCTACCCGCCAGACTCCCCCCACACAGACGCCTGCGCTACCCGCCAGACTCCCCCCACACGCACCTGCATACTACATGCCAGACTCCCCCCACACAGACGCCTGCGCTACCCGCCAGACTCCCCCCACACACACCTGCATACTACATGCCAGACCCCCCCCACACAGACGCCTGCGCTACCCGCCAGACTCCCCCCACACACACCTGCATACTACATGCCAGACCCCCCCACACAGACGCCTGCACACTACCCGCCAGACTCCCCCCACACACACCTGCACACTACCCGCCAGACCCCCCCCCACACACCTGCACACTACCCGCCAGACCCCCCCACACACACCTGCACACTACCCGCCAGACCCCCCCCACACAGACGCCTGCACACTACCCGCCAGACTCCCCCCACACGCACCTGCATACTACATGCCAGACCCCCCACACAGACGCCTGCGCTACCCGCCAGACTCCCCCCACAGACGCCTGCGCTACCCGCCAGACTCCCCCCACACACACCTGCATACTACATGCCAGACTCCCCCCACACACACCTGCATATTACATGCCAGACCCCCCCACAGACGCCTGCGCTACCCGCCAGACTCCCCCCACACACACCTGCATACTACATGCCAGACTCCCCCCACACACACCTGCATATTACATGCCAGACCCCCCACACAGACGCCTGCGCTACCCGCCAGACCCCCCCACACGCATCTGCATACTACATGCCAGACCCCCACACAGACGCCTGCGCTACCCGCCAGACTCCCCCCACAGACGCCTGCGCTACCCGCCAGACTCCCCCCACACACACCTGCATACTACATGCCAGACTCCCCCCACACACACCTGCATATTACATGCCAGACCCCCCCACAGACGCCTGCGCTACCCGCCAGACTCCCCCCACACACACCTGCATACTACATGCCAGACTCCCCCCACACACACCTGCATATTACATGCCAGACCCCCCACACAGACGCCTGCGCTACCCGCCAGACCCCCCCACACGCATCTGCATACTACCCGCCAGACCCCCCCACAGACGCCTGCACACTACCCGCCAGACTCCCCCCACACACACACCTGCACACTACCCGCCAGACTCCCCCCACACACACACCTGCACACTACCCGCCAGACTCCCCCCACACACACACCTGCACACTACCCGCCAGACCCCCCCCACACACACACCTGCACACTACCCGCCAGACTCCCCCCACACACACACCTGCACACTACCCGCCAGACCCCCCCCACACACACACCTGCACACTACCCGCCAGACTCCCCCCACACACACACCTGCACACTACCCGCCAGACTCCCCCCACACACACACCTGCACACTACCCGCCAGACTCCCCCCACACACACACCTGCACACTACCCGCCAGACTCCCCCCACACACACCTGCACACTACATGCCAGACCCCCCCCCACACAGACACCTGCGCTACCCGCCAGACCCCCCCCCCCACGCACCTGCACACTACCCGCCAGACCCCCCCCCACACACACCTGCACACTACCCGCCAGACCCCCCCACACACACACCTGCACACTACCCGCCAGACTCCCCCCACACACACCTGCACACTACCCGCCAGACTCCCCCCACACACACCTGCACACTACATGCCAGACCCCCCCCCACACAGACACCTGCACACTACATGCCAGACCCCCCCCCACACAGACACCTGCACACTACCCGCCAGACTCCCCCCACACACACACCTGCACACTACCCGCCAGACTCCCCCCACACACACACCTGCACACTACCCGCCAGACTCCCCCCACACACACACCTGCACACTACCCGCCAGACTCCCCCCACACAGACACCTGCACACTACCCGCCAGACCCCCCCCCACGCACCTGCACACTACCCGCCAGACCCCCCCACACACACACCTGCACACTACCCGCCAGACTCCCCCCACACACACACCTGCACACTACCCGCCAGACTCCCCCCACACACACACCTGCACACTACCCGCCAGACTCCCCCCACACACACACCTGCACACTACCCGCCAGACTCCCCCCACACACACACCTGCACACTACCCGCCAGACTCCCCCCACACACACCTGCACACTACATGCCAGACCCCCCCCCACACAGACACCTGCGCTACCCGCCAGACCCCCCCCACGCACCTGCACACTACCCGCCAGACTCCCCCCACACACACCTGCACACTACCCGCCAGACTCCCCCCACACGCACCTGCACACTACATACCAGACCCCCCCCCACACAGACGCCTGTGCTACCCGCCAGACCCCCCCCACGCACCTGCACACTACATGCCAGACCCCCCCACACAGACACCTGTGCTACCCGCCAGACTCCCCCCACACCCGCATATTACGTACCAGACCCCCCCCCCCCCCCACACACACACACACACACGGCCCCCCCCACACACACGCCAACCGCCCCCCGCGCGCGCTCCCCGGCGCCCCCGCGCGCTCCCCGCCGCGCTCACAGCTAGGGCGAGCCAGGGAATCGCCCCCGCCCGCAACGTGACCGTGACCTGGCCCCGCCCCCCGGGCCCGGGCTCCCGCGGGCCCGCCCCGCCCCTCCCCGGTCCGCCCGGCCCCGCCCCGCCCGGCGGGGAGCCAATCACAGCGCGGCCCCACGCGGCCAGGGGCGGATCTAACACGGGCGGGTGGGGGGGCTGTCTGGGGAGGGGCTGGAACAGGGGCGGGGGTGGGGGGCTGGAACAGGGGCGGGGGTGGGGGGACGCGGGTGGGGGGGCTGGGGGGCAGGGGGGGGGGCTGGAGGGGCAGGGGGGGGGGTGGGGGGGACGCGGGTGGGGGGGCTGTCTGGGGAGGGGCTGGAACAGGGGCGGGGGTGGGGGGGACGCGGGTGGGGGGGCTGTCTGGGGAGGGGCTGGAACAGGGGCGAGGGTGGGGGGCTGGAACAGGGGCGGGGGTGGGGGGGGGGATGCGGGTGGGGGGGCTGTCTGGGGAGGGGCTGGAACAGGGCCGGGGGAGGACACGGGGGGGGGGGCTGGGACTGTGAGGGGCAGGGGCTAGAACAAGGGCTGTGGGGGGGGGGGTCAGGCTGGGAGAGGGCGCAGGGCCTGGGGCCCTCCAGCTAAGGTGGAGCAGGGCCTGTGGGAGGAGGCACCGCTGCCCTCCCAGCACAGACCACTTCTGCCCCCTCCCTGGGTTGTGGCTGTCACCCTTGTCCCCGCCCCCCCCAGACCTGGCAGGCCACAGGGCTGAGCTCTGTAGAAAGACTTCTGGTCACACCCTGGCTCTTACGCTCTCTGGCCTGTCCACGGGGGTTGCGAAGGGTTGGAGGGCCACCTTGCGCTCCGGCCAGCCAGGGGAACATGGGGGCTGATTCTCCCCGCCCCCACTGATCCGCCAGGAGGCAGGGCTAGGCCCCACTCTTAGGGGAAGGGGTGGGAAATCAGCCCCAGCCTTCCCCTGGCTGGCTGGAGCACACTTACTTCAGGGACCATGGGGGGGAGGGTGTTCACATCGCTGCAGAAACACACCCCCCTTTCCACAGAAATCTCTGTACCAGTCTGACTATTCCAACCGTGTCCTACCCCATCTGCCAGCTTCTAGAAACACTGCACTCTCCCCCCTTGGCCACCAGCATGCCCCGGACTCACTGGCTGACAGATTGAGTGGGACTGGCTTCTCAGAGACACATCTGCCCAGCTAACTAGCTGCTAGCTGGAGGGTACATGCACAGTCCCTGGAGAGTAGCATTCCCAGGGCACCAGCTCTAGGCTAATCTGAAAGCTCTTCTCAGACCAAACACTCCCATCCACCCCTCTGTCCCACACATCACCCTATGATACTACGACATTATGCTGCACTGTTGCTAAAGTCAGTTACGAGCCACAAACTTCACCATTCACAGAATCATAGAACCATGGAGCTGGAAGAGACCTCAGGAGGCATCAAGTCCAGCCCCCTGCCCTAGGCAGGACCAATCCCAACTCAATCAACCCGGCCAGGGCTTTGTCAAGCCGAGACTTAAACACCTGTAGGGATGGAGACTCCACCCCCGCCCTAGGGAACCCAGCCCAGTGCTTCCCCACCCGCCTAGGGAAAGAGTTTTTCCTAATATCCAACCTGGACCTCTCCCAACTCATCTTGAGCCCATTGCTCCTTGTTCTGCATCTGTCACTACTGAGAACAGCCTCTCTCCATCCTCTGTGGAACCTCCCTTCAGGGAGTTGAAGGCTGCTCTCAAATCCCCCCTCACTCTTCGCTTCTGCAGACTAAACAGACCCAACTCCCTCAGCCTCTCCTCATAGGTCATATGCTCCAGCCCCCTCATCATTTTGGTCGCCCTCCACTGGACCCTCTCCAATGGGTCCACATCCTTCCTGTAACTGGGGGCCCAGAACAGGACACAATACTCCAGATGCGGCCTCACCAAAGCCGAATAAAGGGGAATAATCACATCTCTGGATCTGCTGGCAATGCTCCTCTTAATGCATCCTAATATGCCATTAGCCTTCCTGGCTACAAGGGCACACTGTTGACTCCTATCCAGCTTCTCATCCACTGTCATCCCCAGGTCCTTTTCTGCCGAACTACTACTTAACTGGTTGGTCCCCATCCTGTAACTATGCTTGGGATTCTTCCGTCCCAAGTACAGGACTCTGCACTTGTCCTTGTTGAACCTCATCAGATTTCTTGTGGCCCAATCCTCCAATTTGTCTAAGTCACTCTGGACCCTGTCCCTGCCCTCCAGTGTATCTACCTCTCCCCCCAGCTTAGTGTCACCTGCAAACTTGCTGCGGGTGCAATCCATCCCCTCAGCCAGGTCATTAATAAAGAAGTTGAATAAAACCAGTCCCAGAACCGAACCTTGGGACACTCCGCTAGAAACCAACCGCCATCGAGCCGTTGATCACTACCATTAACAGCCAAGTTACTGTTCTGAGGAGAGAATGCAGCGGTGCAGAGTTCAAACCAACAGGAGTCTAACTCTTCCCGAGACCTTCCCTTTAGCAGGCCGCGATTTCCACCTCCTCATCTCAGCAGCACCTAGATCAGTGCAGGGCAATCTAGGAGTGGGCCGCCCAAGTGGCCCTCCTCCATCTCAGTGAGTCAAGGCTGTTGGAACCAAGACGGTCTCCCAGAATAAGGCTCTAGGCCCATAGAAACCAGTAGAATCTGGCAATCCTGCAGGGACTAGCCTGTGTGTGTCAGAGGGTGGGGATGGATGGCAGGCGAGAGATCTCGTGACCCTTCCCTGTTCAGTTCACTCCCTCTGGGGCTGGATGGACCTTTGGTCTGACCCAGCATGGCCATTCTTATGGGCAGTGGTAAACGAGAGGACTCGCGGGCCACACACAGAACTCCAGGGGGCCTGCAGTCTGTCCGCCACTGCCCTAGACCTAGATCAGTGGTTCCCCACTTTTTATCCCGGGTACTGGCAAATCTGTTGGCAAACTTGTGGCGGACTGGCAAACGAACATGCAAATAAAACATTTCCTGTTTGCCAAAATACGGACCCCTGCCCCCGCATACATTCCAACCCTGACTTCTGCAGCCCCCCCATTATTTTATTCAGCCCCAGCGGCCAGAGCAGCTATCCACCGGATGGAGCAGATCCCACTCCCTGCCATGCAGGTTCCGGCCCCCTCCTCCCCCCAGCAGGCCCCAGCCCCCTCCCCACCCCCTGCCCAGCAGGCCTCAGCCTCCCCCACCACACAGCTGCAACAGGCCCCAGCCCCCCTCCCTTCTCCCGAACAGGCTCCACCCACCCACCACAGCGCCAGCCCCTCCGCTGGAGCAGGCCCTACAACCCACCAGGCGGCTGCAGCCCAGCCCCAGCTGCTCACCCCACGGCTGTGGCCTCACTCAGCACCACAGCCGCTCGTCACATGGCCCCACCTGCTCGGCCACGTCATCAGCTGGGACCGGGGCCACAGTGAGGATGCCCCAGTAGAGCCAGCCTCATCACAGCCCTATTCCGGCTCCAGCCTTGCCTGCCACCTTGGCTGCTGCAGGGAATTCCCTTCTAGGGAACCCCAGCGGGCGGGCGCTGCCGGGAACAGCTGACCTAGATGGCCTAATGATTCCCTCTTACCTCAAACAGAAGGATGGCTGGCTAAAGAAAGCTACTGGATTCCCATGGAGAGATGGCAGTTTCAGGGGCCCCATGGTGGGGCACTTCCATTTGAACTCATTGACGCCTTCTCCAGAAGGGGATCTAAAATCGTGATCGATACAGGTTCCCAGCCTGTGCTCAGGGCTAGCGTAAGCACAACACGCTGCCTGGAACAGGGCCTGTCCCGGCTCTTTTGTACTGTTAGCGAGCACCACACTTTTCAGTACTGGTCTAGACAATGCATTTGGGGGAGCGGGTCTTCAGATGAGCCCCCACCTTTCGCCTCCAGCACTGCACTTCCTTGCGCTGCACTGGGGCACTGTGTTACCATGTCACCATGTCATGCTCAGTCTCATCCATGTGCTCATAGTCTCTGCAAGGGCATGGGAAGCAAGGTGGGTGCTGATTGCACACACCACAGACCGAGAGCCGCATGCTCCCTTTGTGGCCAATCCCAGCACGGCTACGGGTCAGTCGGCACAGCCCAGCGAGTAAAACTGCCCTGTCTCTGGAGACCATCTTGGTTACAATAATCCTGTGGCCCACCCGTGCAGCCCACTCGCTAGCCTAGGCTGCCCAGCACTGGTCTACACTGCCATTTGACACTTGCCAGGCTGCAGGGCTCTAACCGGCCAATAGACGTCCTGGCTCAGGCTCCAAGCTGATCTCTGCAACCCTCTCACTCCTAGTGCCTCAGACTGCAGCTTAAGCGCAGAAGCCTACCCTGCAGTTAGCCAGCCCCGCAGCTGAGGAGCTGAAAACAGCTGGCATGGGCCAGCGTGGGTTTGAACTGCAGTGTAGCCAGAGCCCCAGTCCGACCTCCTGTTGATCACTGGCCAGAGAATTTCATTCATCGGTTTGTTAGGCTAAAGCATCTCTTCCAGAAAGGCCTCCGCATCCCTTGGGAGGTTGTTTGAGTAGTAAGTCACCAGTGGGAAACATTTGCGCCTAGTTTCCAATGTGATTGTCTGCCTTCTGCTTCCACCGATTGGTGCCTTCTGTGCCTTTCAGCACCTGCTGTCCCCTTCCTTTGGCGGTACTTACATGCTCATTAAACCACCTCTCCATTTTTTTTGGTAATATTTGGACTGGAGTTCTTTTAGTCTCTCACTCTTAAGGCATTTTCTCCAGCCCTTCAATTCCTTGTGTGGCTCTTCTCTGCACCCTAACCAATTTTTCAACATCTTTTTTTAGAAGGAGCTTGGAATGGGATCTAGGTGCTCTTGTCAAATGCCACATTTAAAAAGCAATACATCAAACTTTCATCTCAGCCCCACAGCCAGCCAGAAAACCAGACCGACCAAAGGCCTACGACAATGGATGGTCTTTACAAGACAAACTAAATAGCAACAGAACTGAGATGATGGGGGAATGAATTCTGAGAGAAGGGGCCTCGGAGAGCATCACCCCCAGCACCCGCCGTACAAAACAGGTAGCTCAACTAGAGCCTATATAAGAACATAAGAATGGCCGTACTGGGTCAGCCCAAAGGTCCATCTAGCCCAGTATCCTGTCTGCTGACAGTGGCCAGCACCAGGTGCCCCACAGAGGTAGACCGAAGACAATGATCAAGCGATTTGTCTCCTGCCATCCCTCTCCAGCCTCTGACAAACAGAGGCCAGGGACACCATTCCTACCCCCAGCTGACAGCCTTTTATGGACCTAACCTCTATGAATTTATCTAGCTCTTTTTTAAACTTTGTTCTATTCCTAGCCTGCACAGCCTCCTCTGGCAAGGAGTTCCACAGGTTGACAACACGCTGTGTGAAGAAGAACTTTCTTTTATTAGTTTTAAACCTGCTACCCATTAATTTCATTTGGTGTCCTCTAGTTCTTCTATTATGGGAACTAATAAATAACTTTTCTTTATCCGCCCTCTCCACACCACTCATGATCTTATATACCCCTATCATATCCCCCCCTCCGCCCCCGTCTCCTCTTTTCCAAACTGAAAAGTCCCAGTCACTTTAGCCTCTCCTCACATGGGACCTGTTCCAAACCCCTAATCATTTTAGTTGCCCTTTTCTGAACCCTTTCCAAGGCCAAAATATCTTTTTTGAGGTGAGGAGATCACATCTGTACACAGTATTCAAGATGTGGGCGTACCATAGTTTTATACAGGGGCAGTAAGATATTCTGGGTCTTATTTTCTATCCCTTTCCTAATGATTCCTAGCATCCTATTTGCCTTTTTCACCGCCGCTGCACCCTGTGTGGAGGTTTTCAGAGAACTGTCCATGATAACTCCAAGATCTCTTTCCTGATTTGTCGCAGCCAAATTACCCCCCATCATACTGTACGTATAGTTGGGTTATTTTTCCCCGATGTGCATTACTTTACACTTATCCACATTAAATTTCATTTGCCATTTTCTTGCCCAATCACTCAGTTCGGTGAGATCTTGTGGAGTTCTATCCTGACACAGGCCCTTGTGCTCACCCGGGTGAGGCCTCCACGGCAGACCTTCCAGCACACAACTACAATGCTGCAGCTGAGCCGCTGTCAGGTCTCCGGCATAGCCCCTCCGTGCTGCAGGGACAGAGCTCCCAACACCTCCAGGAGGTCTCAGCTGTAGCAGCACGGGTGGGGTTACCTCAGCTCCCCAGGGAGCCACAAGCTAGGGGTACACTCAGAATCTTTGGCTCTTTCTTCTGTCCAGTCAGTCGCTCCTCACTTCACCTCAGCAAAAAGCCAGTTTCCAGGCACGTCACCTCCGCCTGCCACAGCTCTCTCCCCACTCCATGCCCTCTCCCCCCTCCCTCCCACTTCCCCTTCCTTATCTGTTCAGACAAGCACCTCAGCCTCGCCTTTAACCATTCTAGCACCTCTAGCATCACTGCAGCAGTGCCTCACTGCCAACAGCCACCCTCTTCCCTGGCTCCCACAGGCAGACCCGTCTGCTTTTTCACTGCTGCCCCTGGCCTCTGCCACAACCTCTGCAGTGTCATCACTGCATCCCACCAAAAGTCAGTGTCACGAGGCCTCCAGGGCCTGTCAGCTGATAGCGGGCAGCGGAGTCCCTGCTGCAACAGGTAACCTGTGCTCAACTTGAGGGTTATTGGTACCATTTCTCCCACACAACCACCCACTGACTCCACCTGCAATGACTTGTCCTTCACCTAGGCCTGGCTTACAATGCCAAGTGCTATTATATCAATGCCAGTTGGCTAATACCATAGCGAACACACCCTGCTGGGCTAATAGTTCGCTCTCACCGTTGTGACACCACGTGCGGCCGAGCCGGGAAGACACATCAAAGAGTCCTTTGGAGCTTACTTGCCTCAGCCGGAGTATCACTGGGAGGGGGGTTAAACTTCTCTAAAGAGCAGAGAGGGACAACTGGGCTTCAGGAAGGCCTGGCCCTGGGAACGCTTTGCAAGAAGAGAAAAGGACTCTCCAGGTTTGAGGGCTTCCAAAAAGCCTGGCTTAGCCCCATGCAGCACCATGGGCACAATGCAGTAATGGGGGGGAAGGGCTGTGTCATGCCAGGGGTCAGAGTGGATGAGCAGAACAGCTCCTGAGAGATTGGCTGAAGCAACCTGAGACTCCCAAGCACTTCTCCAGCTTGTTCCAAGCCCTGCTAAGCCAGACCACCATGCTACCACTGCCAGCCACCGGGCCCTCGCACAGTGCTGGGGCACAGTTTACACGCCCCAGCCCCAGCAAGTGAGGGGCAGTGCCTCACCCCACAGCATCTCCCTGCTTTCCTCCCAGGGCTCCAACACTTAGCACGGCTAGGAACCCTGCCTCAGCTATGGCCCGGCACAGCAGGGCTCAGCCCCCCATGCAGCTCTGCACACACACACACCCGCCATGGCAGTGCAGGGAGCCCCTCCCCCCACAGGCAGCCCTGCATCCTCCCCCTCCCCCAGACACAGCAGTGCAGGGACCCCCCCCCATGCAACCCTGCACCCCCCCGCCACGGCAATGTAGTGCCCCCCCGTACAGCCCTGCCCCCCCCCACCACGGCAATGTAGTGCCCCCCCATACAGCCCTGCACCCCCCCGCCACGGCAATGTAGTGCCCCCCCATACAGCCCTGCACCCCCCCGCCACGGCAATGTAGTGCCGCCCCCGTACAGCCCTGCACCCCCCCGCCACGGCAATGTAGTGCCCCCCCCATACAGCCCTGCACCCCCCCGCCACGGCAATGTAGTGCCCCCCCCGTACAGCCCTGCACCCCCCCGCCACGGCAATGTAGTGCCCCCCCATACAGCCCTGCACCCCCCCGCCACGGCAATGTAGTGCCCCCCCATACAGCCCTGCACCCCCCGCCACGGCAATGTAGTGCCGCCCCCGTACAGCCCTGCACCCCCCCGCCACGGCAATGTAGTGCCCCCCCCGCACAGCCCTGCACCCCCCCGCCACGGCAATGTAGTGCCCCCCCCCCCCATACAGCCCTGCACCCCCCGCCACGGCAATGTAGTGCCCCCCCCGTACAGCCCTGCACCCCCCCGCCACGGCAATGTAGTGCCCCCCCCCATACAGCCCTGCACCCCCCCGCCACGGCAATGTAGTGCCCCCCCCCCCCCGTACAGCCCTGCACCCCCCCCGGGCAGTGCACCCCCGGGCAGTGCAGGGAGCCCCCTCGTGCTGCCCCGCCCAGGCCCAGGCCCAGGCCCCGCCGGACTCACCCGCCTGGCGCCACCGGGAGCTCGCGGCGCTTCCTGCCCGGGATGCAGCGGCCTCGCGCTGTCACCCCAGCGCTCTGGCACCGCCCCCGCCGCCCGGCCGCCGCTGATTGGCCCGGCCCGGCCCGAGAGGGGCGGGGCGAGCTGCCCCCCACCGCCCCCTGCTGGCCGCCCGCGCGCGGCACCCGGCACAGCGCGGGGCGGGGCCCGGCTCCGAGCAGGGGAGCTGCGATCCGGGGGGGGCGAGGGGGGGGGGGAGCTGCCATTCGGCGGGGGGCAGAGGAACGGGGGGGGGGGGCAGGGGAGCTGCCATTCGGCGGGGGGCAGAGGAACGGGGGGGGCAGGGGACCTGCCATTCGGCGGGGGGGCAGAGGAACGGGGGGGGCAGGGGGGGGGGCAGCTGCCATTCGGCGGGGGGGGCAGGGGAACGGGGGGGGGGCAGGGGGCCTGCCATTCGGCGGGGGGGCAGAGGAACGGGGGGGCAGGGGAGCTGCCATTCGGCGGGGGGCAGAGGAACGGGGGGGCAGGGGAGGGGCTGCCATTCGGCAGGGGGGGGGGGGGGGCAGAGGAACGGGGGGGCAGGGGAGCTGCCATTCGGCGGAGGGGGGGCAGAGGAACGGGGGGGGGGGGCAGGGGAGCTGCCATTCGGCGGGGGGCAGAGGAACGGGGGGGCAGGGGAGCTGCCATTCGGCGGGGGGCAGGGGAACGGGGGGGCAGGGGACCTGCCATTCGGCGGGGGGGGGGGGGGGGCAGAGGAACGGGGGGGGGGGGCAGGGGAGCTGCCATTCGGCGGGGGGGGCAGGGGAACGGGGGGGCAGGGGACCTGCCATTCGGCGGGGGGGCAGAGGAACGGGGGGGCAGGGGAGCTGCCATTCGGCGGGGGGGGCAGGGGAACGGGGGGGCAGGGGAGCTGCCATTCGGCGGGGGGGCAGAGGAACGGGGGGGCAGGGGAGCTGCCATTCGGCGGGGGGGCAGAGGAACGGGGGGGCAGGGGAGCTGCCATTCGGCGGGGGGGCAGGGGAACGGGGGGGCAGGGGGGGGCACCTGCCATTCGGCGGGGGGGCAGAGGAACGGGGGGGCAGGGGAGCTGCCATTCGGCGGGGGGGCAGAGGAACGGGGGGGGGGGGGGCAGGGGAGCTGCCATTCGGCGGGGGGGCAGAGGAACGGGGGGGCAGGGGAGCTGCCATTCGGCGGGGGGGGCAGGGGAACGGGGGGGCAGGGGACCTGCCATTCGGCGGGGGGGCAGAGGAACGGGGGGGCAGGGGAGCTGCCATTCGGCGGGGGGGGGGCAGGGGAACGGGGGGGCAGGGGACCTGCCATTCGGCGGGGGGGCAGAGGAACGGGGGGGCAGGGGACCTGCCATTCGGCGGGGGGGCAGAGGAACGGGGGGGCAGGGGAGCTGCCATTCGGCGGAGGGGGGGGGCAGAGGAACGGGGGGGCAGGGGAGCTGCCATTCGGCGGAGGGGGGGGCAGAGGAACAGGGGGGGCAGGGGCGCTGCCATTCGGCGGAGGGGGGGCAGAGGAACGGGGGGGCAGGGGAGCTGCCATTCGGCGGGGGGGGGCAGAGGAACGGGGGGGCAGGGGAGCTGCCATTCGGCAGGGGGGCAGAGGAACGGGGGGGCAGGGGACCTGCCATTCGGCGGGAGGGCAGAGGAACGGGGGGGTGGCAGAGGAACGAGGGGGCAGGGGACCTGCCATTTGGCGGGGGGCAGGGGAACGCGGGGGGGCAGGGGGCAGGGGAACGGGGGTGGGGTGGGAGAAGGGGGGCAGGGGAGCTTCCAGTACCTAGAAGTCTCCTACTACAGGAGAGCCCCAACAAGGACAGCAACAGGACGCCACAGCCCCCAGCTAAAACTTCTCAACACACCATCCAGGAGCTACAACCTACCCTAGAGGCCAATCCCTCGCTCTCACAGGCCATGGGGACAGGCCAGTCCTCGCCTACAGACTGCCCCCAGCCTGAAACACGGACTCCCCAGCAGCCACACACCCACCCCCGAAACACTCACCCAGGAACCCCGCTGCCAGCTCTGTCCGCACCTCTAGCCTAGTGCCACCGCCACAGGACCTACCCACCCCCTCCAGGGCTCGCTCACCTGCACAGCCACTAAAGCGATCTGTGCCATCACGTGCCAGCAGCGCCCCTCTGCCACATACATTGGGCAAACCAGACTGTCTCTATGCAACAGAATACGTGGACACAATTAGACGTCAAGAATGGTAACATACAAAAACCAGCGGGAGAACATGTTAAGCTTCCTGGACACAGTTACAGACTTGAAAGTCGCCATCCCCAAGCAAACTTCATACCCAGGCTGCAACGTGAAACTGCTGAGCTGGAATTCATGTGCAAATGTGACACCGTCAGAATGTGTCTGTTTCTCTTACCTCATGCAGCTGATGACGGGAGTCGGGGCTCACAAAAGCTTGTGCTCCAATCACATTGTTCGTCTTTGAGGTGCCGCCAGATTCCTTGTTGTTTTTGCTGAAACAGACTAACCCGGCTCCCTCTGAAACCTGTCAAGACCAAACAGAGAACTTAGAACTTTAGCTTAGTCGTTGCATCTGTTTGAAGGGACCATTTAAGGTGAAGTGGCCTGTTAACAGTCCTGCGGTCACAAGGTTGACATGGTTTAGTGGGTTACAGGTTGTTGCAATGGGCCATACATTCAGTGCCTCTATTCAGTCCATGAGTTTGTGCCTCGTGAAGTGATGAATTTAAGCCCCGAGACTTATCTCTTGAAACTGTGTAGATTTCCTTGGATGTTGAGAATGGAGAGGTCAGACATGGAGTGACCACCTGTGTTAGGGTGTGTCTACACTGCGAGGGTTTCCGGGGTACTCCACCGTGTCCAGAGAACATGTTTGCTCTGTTGCTGTTTTTGCTTTTGTGACTGCCACTGCACGCTGAGTGACTGTGATGGGAAAACTATCCCCTGTGACTCCACGGTCTCTCTCTTTCGAGTAGTTGTAGCCAAATTAGTCCCCATCGTTTTGTATGTCTAGTCTCCCAACTATACGTACAATCCCTCTCCTGTTGCCCATTCCCAGCTTCTGACAAACAGAGGCCAGGGCCACCATTCCTACCCGTCCTGGCTAATAGCCACTGATGGACCTAACCTCCATGAACCTATCTAGCTCTTTTAAAGTCCTGGTCTTCACAACATCCTCTGGCAAGGAGTTCCACAGTTGACTGTGCTCTGCATGAAGAAATATTTCCTTTGGTTTGTTTTAAAGATGCTCCCTGTCAATGTCATTCGGTGACACCCATGCTGGTCTGAACATTCGCAGCAAGAGCCAAGTTCCTCAGCTGTGGCTTGGCACTTGAGGTGCATTGTCAGGGAAGTGCTGCCAGTCACTGGACTAGCGGTCCTTTCCCTACAGCTGGGCCAAGCCTGTTGCTATCTCCAAGAAGCACGGAGCCAGCATGCCGCCCGTCAGACACAAGGATGCTACGTGCAGCGGAGCAGGACTCACAGCAGCAGTGACCATCAGCTTTCTGCGCACACCTCACTTGGCCACGCTGCACAAGGTTTGGTGCAAACATAGAACAGTGGTTGCAACAATGCTCTGTATGTTCATCTCTTAATCCAATAATGTCATGAGCCAGTTTGATTGTGCTCGACTCAAATATATTAACATGTGGGCAGTTCTCTGAAAATATCCACTCAATGTGCAGCAGCAGTCAGAAAAGCAAATAGTGGGAATCAATAAGAAAGGGAGAAACACTAAGACAGACAATATATCGCCTCTGTATAAATCCAGGTTACATCCACATTATGAATACTGTCAGCAGATGTGGTTGCACCACTCAAAAAAGATATACTGGATTTGGAAAAGATTCAGACAAGGGACACAAAAATGATGAGGGGTCTGGAACGGCTTCCATATGAGACTGGAACTTTTCAGCTTGGAAAAGAGACAAGTCAAGGGGATATGAAAAGAGATCTATACAATCATGATGGTATGGAGAAAGTAAATAAGGAAGTATTATTCCTTTTCATAACACAAGAACTAGAGGTCACCAAATGAAATTAATAAGCAGCAGGTTTAAAACAAACAAAAGGAAGTATTTTGCCACACAACGCACAGACAACCTATGGAACTCCTTGCCAGAGGATGTTATAAAGGCCAAGATAACAGGATTCAAAAAAGAAAATTCATGGAGGATGGGTCCATCTACGGCTACTATCAGAATGGGCAGGGATAGTTGTCAGAAGCTGGGAATGGGCAACACCCTGTTCTGTTCATTCCCTCTGGGGCACCTGGCATTGGCCACTGTGGGCAGACAGGATACTGGGCTGGATGGACCGTTGGTCTGACCCAGTGTGGCTGTTCTGATGTTCTGTAGATTCTTTTACTTTGGTGACTAATGAGCTCGGACAGGTGAGGTAATATCTTTTCTCAGAGTGAGCTCCCTGTACAAGCGTGGCTGCATCAGAGGTAAGTATTACTAATTGCAAAGGGTAATTGAAAAGCACACCCTTCATTACATGTTGAGGATTTGTCCATCCCATTAAGGCCTGCTATGAAATTGCAGGTGCACGATACATGTTGTTTAAACCTGGCATGTAACTCGTTGCTAAGCAGTGCTGAAGATGCACATACGTGTCACTGAGGTGGTTAATGCCAACAGACTCAGGGACCGGAGATCAAATGAGAAGTGAATATTGTGGGGATTGGAGAAGGGGGCAGACAGACATTTTCATAGAATCACAAAGCCCTAGGGCTGGAAGAGACCTCAGGTGCCATCAAGTCCAGCCCCCTGCCCAAAGCAGGACCAACCCAACTCAATCATCCCAGCCAGGGCTCTGTGAAGCCAGGACTTAAACACCTCCAGGGACGGTGATTCCACCACCTCCCAGGGAACCCAGCCCAGTGCTTCCCCACCTGCCTAGGGAAATAGTTTTTCCTAATCTCCAACCTAGACCTGCCCCACTGCCACTTGAGCCCATTGCTCCTTGTTCTGCATCTGTCACTACTGAGAACAGCCTCTCTCCAGCCTCTCTGGAACCTCCCCTCGGGAAGTTGAAGGCTGCTCTCAAATCCCCCCTCACTCTTCGCTTCTGCAGACTAAACAGACCCAAGTCCCTCAGCCTCTCCTCATAGGTCATGTGCTCCAGCCCCGTAATCATTTTGGTTGCCCTTCGCTGGACCCTCTCCAGTGTGTCCACATCCTTCCTGTAACTGGGGGCCCAGAACTGGACACAATACTCCAGATGTGGCCTCACCAGAGCCGAATAAAGGGGAATAATGACATCTCTGGATCTGCTGGCACTGCTCCTCCTAATGACCCTAATATGCCACTGGCCTTCTTGGCTACAAGGGAGCCCTGTTGAAGAAAAGCTCTTGACACAGTTAACTCTAATTGGGCTCCTCTAAAGAGCATCCTCTGAACTGGGTTTGGAATGATCCCAGAGCGGCAAAGAAGGAACGGATGAATTTTACATGTGACAGGACGGAGGCCCAGGTACCCACCCAGCCGTTCCCTTTTGAGGTTCGCTGCTTCAGGCATTCTGTAGATTCCTCAGGAGCGCTGGATCACCCAAAGGGCTGTGTCTTCTAGAGCCACAGCTGCCAAGCAAAGCTGAAGGAAAAGCGCGGGGATGAAAGCCGCCAGATGCACGGCAAGGAAGGAGCCTTTCTTTATAAGGGTGTTTTGTTTTCTCAAGTCCAAGATAGGCAAAGGCCCCACTTCTTTAAATTAGAAACCAGTGTGAACAGAGCCCCATCCCCCTTGCCTCTTGCCGCACCATCTCTCAGTTCAAACCTACTTCTGAGCAGACCAAAGCAAAGCTGATCTCTGACCTGGGATGGAAGAGGGAGTGAGGCTATGGAGGGCGAGGGCAAGATCTCAAACTGAATGGCAGAGCATCCAGGAGCCCCCTGCCATCTGGCATTAATTCCCATTGCTAATAAAAACAGGGAAATGGTCCCAAGCAGCGGAGACGAGCGGTCCAGCTGGACTGGTTTGTAGCCCCACGTCAAACCTGAGACGCTGCAGGAATCAAGCAGATGAAAAAGTGGAAGTTTCTGGTTTGTTATTATGAGGCTTCGATGACTCCTCCCTTTGCTGAGATACGAGGGAGGCTGCTGAGAATTGTTCCTTCTGGGAGGGCGGTCAGGACTGGTTCCGGTGCGCCTGCACCCTGTCCATAACAGGGCCCACACCTGGATGCAAGACTCCAGCTACTCCGCAGATACTGAGCCAGCTGCTGTGACCAGTTCGCAGGGTGCAGCTTGTAGCAGAGAAACTGACTCTTGCTCAGCAGCCTGGGGGGAGCCTGATGCCCCCCCCCACTGAGGTGGTCCCTGGGTCCCCAGGACCAGGATCCCAAGGTGCTCACTGTAGAAAGCCTGTCGTTTTGCAGGGGTGTGCGCGCCCTGAGCTGGCTCCCAAGCGTGTTCTTTGGGCCCATAACCTTCCCAGGCACTCACAGAATACAGCCTTCCTGGGCACCAGGACGCCTCATGGTCCTGGGGCCGGTGGCAATGGACTCTGGCCAGGACACAGAGCACTGAGAAAAGGCTTCTAGAGAAATACATGAACTGGCCCCTGTGCTCCTGGCCCAAGAACACCGAACCAGGCGCTGTTCAAGTCAGTAAGCTAGAGGCATGGCCCCCAGGGTCCAGCTGGGGCTTCTCAGTGGGTCCCCCCTTTTCCAGAGGGGGAGGGCGGGGGCTTGTGTGCTCCCCAGTGGACAGGCTCTAGCTTGTGTTCTTAGACTGCTGAACAGGGCTCCTGCCTGCCCCTAGTCAGCCTCAAACTGAGCCAGGCCGCTGCCTTTCCTGCAGGGCCCAGCGCAGGCTCCATGCAGCCCAGCAGCTCGAGAGGGGAACCGCTGCGTGGGGCGGTGCGAACACCCAGCACACGGCCAGCAGGCCCAGAGCGGCGGTGCAGGGAGCAAGCTCGGCCCTGGTCTCTGAAGCGCTGCCGAGGGCCCATGGGCGCCGCAGGACCTAACAGCCCTGGTGCAGGACGGCGCAGGAAGGGGAACTCACTGGAGTCTGGCTGAACAGGCTGCTGTTCTCTGTGGACAGAGGGGCCCATTGTCACAGCGGGGGCTGTTCTGGGAGAGGCCACACAAACGGGGAATTGTTTTCTGCCCCCAGATGGTCTGGGCTCTGGCCCCTGCATTTCAGCGCCCGAGCACAGGCATGGCCGAGCTCACAGCTCCCAGTCGCGCTGGCTCAAGGCCAGGCCCGGCCCGCAGCAGAGACGGGCTGCAGCGCCTGGGGGCGTCACCGCGCCCGGGGCCGGGAGAACCGCGCCC
Organism: Pelodiscus sinensis; assembly: GCF_052426305.1. Classification (NCBI taxonomy): domain Eukaryota; kingdom Metazoa; phylum Chordata; order Testudines; family Trionychidae; genus Pelodiscus; species Pelodiscus sinensis. Next base: position 657,874 of record NC_143060.1, read on the forward strand.
CTCTGTGCTCAGCGCCGTCCCAAGGAGCCAGCAGCATCCCCCTCGTCAGCACTGCCCGTCTCTGCTCCTGCAGGGGCTCTGCCGCGCTCCCCTGTGCTCAGCACCGTCCCAAGGAGCCAGCAGCATCCCCCTCGTCAGCACTGCCCCCTCTGCTCCTGCACGGGCGTCACCGCGCTCCCCTGTGCTCAGCGCCGTCCCAAGGAGCCACCAGCATCCCCCTCCTCAGCACTGCCCCCTCTGCTCCTGCACAGGCGTCACCGCGCTCCCCTGTGCTCAGCACCGTCCCAAGGAGCCAGCAGCATCCCCCTCGTCAGCACTGCCCCCTCTGCTCCTGCAGGGGCGTCACCGCGCTCCCCTGTGCTCAGCGCCGTCCCAAGGAGCCACCAGCATCCCCCTCCTCAGCACTGCCCCCTCTGCTCCTGCAGGGGCTCCGCCGCGCTCCCCTGTGCTCAGCACCGTCCCAAGGAGCCAGCAGCATCCCCCTCCTCAGCACTGCCCCCTCTGCTCCTGCAGGGGCGTCACCGCGCTCCCCTGTGCTCAGCGCCGTCCCAAGGAGCCACCAGCATCCCCCTCCTCAGCACTGCCCCCTCTGCTCCTGCAGGGGCTCCGCCGCGCTCCCCTGTGCTCAGCACCGTCCCAAGGAGCCAGCAGCATCCCCCTCGTCAGCACTGCCCCCTCTGCTCCTGCAGGGGCGTCACCGCGCTCCCCTGTGCTCAGCGCCGTCCCAAGGAGCCACCAGCATCCCCCTCCTCAGCACTGCCCCCTCTGCTCCTGCAGGGGCTCCGCCGCGCTCCCCTGTGCTCAGCACCGTCCCAAGGAGCCAGCAGCATCCCCCTCCTCAGCACTGCCCCCTCTGCTCCTGCAGGGGCTCCGCCGCGCTCCCCTGTGCTCAGCACCGTCCCAAGGAGCCAGCAGCATCCCCCTCGTCAGCACTGCCCCCTCTGCTCCTGCAGGGGCGTCACCGCGCTCCCCTGTGCTCAGCGCCGTCCCAAGGAGCCACCAGCATCCCCCTCCTCAGCACTGCCCCCTCTGCTCCTGCAGGGGCTCCGCCGCGCTCCCCTGTGCTCAGCACCGTCCCAAGGAGCCACCAGCATCCCCCTCCTCAGCACTGCCCCCTCTGCTCCTGCAGGGGCTCCGCCGCGCTCCCCTGTGCTCAGCACCGTCCCAAGGAGCCAGCAGCATCCCCCTCCTCAGCACTGCCCCCTCTGCTCCTGCAGGGGCTCCGCCGCGCTCCCCTGTGCTCAGCACCGTCCCAAGGAGCCACAGCATCCCCCTCCTCAGCACTGCCCCCTCTGCTCCTGCAGGGGCTCCGCCGCGCTCCCCTGTGCTCAGCGCCGTCCCAAGGAGCCAGCAGCATCACCCTCCTCAGCACTGCCCCCTCTGCTCCTGCAGGGGCTCCGCCGCGCTCCCCTGTGCTCAGCACCGTCCCAAGGAGCCAGCAGCATCCCCCTCCTCAGCACTGCCCCCTCTGCTCCTGCAGGGGCGTCACCACGCTTCCCTGTGCTCAGCACCGTCCCAAGGAGCCAGCAGCATCCCCCTCCTCAGCACTGCCCCCTCTGCTCCTGCAGGGGCGTCACCGCGCTCCCCTGTGCTCAGCACCGTCCCAAGGAGCCACAGCATCCCCCTCCTCAGCACTGCCCGTCTCTGCTCCTGCAGGGGCGTCACCGCGCTCCCCTGTGCTCAGCGCCGTCCCAAGGAGCCAGCAGCATCCCCCTCCTCAGCACTGCCCGTCTCTGCTCCTGCAGGGGCGTCACCGCGCTCCCCTGTGCTCAGCACCGTCCCAAGGAGCCAGCAGCATCCCCCTCGTCAGCACTGCCCCCTCTGCTCCTGCAGGGGCGTCACCGCGCTCCCCTGTGCTCAGCGCCGTCCCAAGGAGCCACCAGCATCCCCCTCCTCAGCACTGCCCCCTCTGCTCCTGCAGGGGCTCCGCCGCGCTCCCCTGTGCTCAGCACCGTCCCAAGGAGCCAGCAGCATCCCCCTCCTCAGCACTGCCCCCTCTGCTCCTGCAGGGGCGTCACCGCGCTCCCCTGTGCTCAGCGCCGTCCCAAGGAGCCACCAGCATCCCCCTCCTCAGCACTGCCCCCTCTGCTCCTGCAGGGGCTCCGCCGCGCTCCCCTGTGCTCAGCACCGTCCCAAGGAGCCAGCAGCATCCCCCTCGTCAGCACTGCCCCCTCTGCTCCTGCAGGGGCGTCACCGCGCTCCCCTGTGCTCAGCGCCGTCCCAAGGAGCCACCAGCATCCCCCTCCTCAGCACTGCCCCCTCTGCTCCTGCAGGGGCGTCACCGCGCTCCCCTGTGCTCAGCACCGTCCCAAGGAGCCACCAGCATCCCCCTCCTCAGCACTGCCCCCTCTGCTCCTGCAGGGGCGTCACCACGCTCCCCTGTGCTCAGCACCGTCCCAAGGAGCCAGCAGCATCCCCCTCCTCAGCACTGCCCCCTCTGCTCCTGCAGGGGCTCCGCCGCGCTCCCCTGTGCTCAGCACCGTCCCAAGGAGCCAGCAGCATCCCCCTCCTCAGCACTGCCCCCTCTGCTCCTGCAGGGGCTCCGCCGCGCTCCCCTGTGCTCAGCACCGTCCCAAGGAGCCAGCAGCATCCCCCTCGTCAGCACTGCCCCCTCTGCTCCTGCAGGGGCGTCACCGCGCTCCCCTGTGCTCAGCGCCGTCCCAAGGAGCCACCAGCATCCCCCTCCTCAGCACTGCCCCCTCTGCTCCTGCAGGGGCTCCGCCGCGCTCCCCTGTGCTCAGCACCGTCCCAAGGAGCCACCAGCATCCCCCTCCTCAGCACTGCCCCCTCTGCTCCTGCAGGGGCTCCGCCGCGCTCCCCTGTGCTCAGCACCGTCCCAAGGAGCCAGCAGCATCCCCCTCCTCAGCACTGCCCCCTCTGCTCCTGCAGGGGCTCCGCCGCGCTCCCCTGTGCTCAGCGCCGTCCCAAGGAGCCAGCAGCATCACCCTCCTCAGCACTGCCCCCTCTGCTCCTGCAGGGGCTCCGCCGCGCTCCCCTGTGCTCAGCACCGTCCCAAGGAGCCAGCAGCATCCCCCTCCTCAGCACTGCCCCCTCTGCTCCTGCAGGGGCGTCACCACGCTTCCCTGTGCTCAGCACCGTCCCAAGGAGCCAGCAGCATCCCCCTCCTCAGCACTGCCCCCTCTGCTCCTGCAGGGGCGTCACCGCGCTCCCCTGTGCTCAGCACCGTCCCAAGGAGCCACAGCATCCCCCTCCTCAGCACTGCCCGTCTCTGCTCCTGCAGGGGCGTCACCGCGCTCCCCTGTGCTCAGCACCGTCCCAAGGAGCCAGCAGCATCCCCCTCCTCAGCACTGCCCGTCTCTGCTCCTGCAGGGGCGTCACCGCGCTCCCCTGTGCTCAGCACCGTCCCAAGGAGCCAGCAGCATCCCCCTCCTCAGCACTGCCCCCTCTGCTCCTGCAGGGGCGTCACCGTGCTCCCCTGTGCTCAGCACCGTCCCAAGGAGCCAGCAGCATCCCCCTCCTCAGCACTGCCCCCTCTGCTCCTGCAGGGCCGTCACCGCGCTCCCCTGTGCTCAGCACCGTCCCAAGGAGCCAGCAGCATCCCCCTCGTCAGCACTGCCCCCTCTGCTCCTGCAGGGGCGTCACCGCGCTTCCCTGTGCTCAGCACCGTCCCAAGGAGCCAGCAGCATCCCCCTCGTCAGCACTGCCCCCTCTGCTCCTGCAGGGGCGTCACCGCGCTCCCCTGTGCTCAGCACCGTCCCAAGGAGCCAGCAGCATCCCCCTCGTCAGCACTGCCCCCTCTGCTCCTGCAGGGGCGTCACCGCGCTCCCCTGTGCTCAGCACCGTCCCAAGGAGCCAGCAGCATCCCCCTCGTCAGCACTGCCCGTCTCTGCTCCTGCAGGGCCGTCACCGCGTCCCGGGGCCGGGAGAACCGCGCCCCTCTGTGCTCAGCGCCGTCCCAAGGAGCCAGCAGCATCCCCCTCCTCAGCACTGCCCCCTCTGCTCCTGCAGGGGCGTCACCGCGCTCCCCTGTGCTCAGCACCGTCCCAAGGAGCCAGCAGCATCCCCCTCCTCAGCACTGCCCCCTCTGCTCCTGCAGGGCCGTCACCGCGCTCCCCTGTGCTCAGCACCGTCCCAAGGAGCCACCAGCATCCCCCTCCTCAGCACTGCCCCCTCTGCTCCTGCAGGGCCGTCACCGCGCTCCCCTGTGCTCAGCACCGTCCCAAGGAGCCAGCAGCATCCCCCTCCTCAGCACTGCCCCCTCTGCTCCTGCAGGGCCGTCACCGCGCTCCCCTGTGCTCAGCACCGTCCCAAGGAGCCAGCAGCATCCCCCTCCTCAGCACTGCCCGTCTCTGCTCCTGCAGGGGCGTCACCGCGCTCCCCTGTGCTCAGCACCGTCCCAAGGAGCCAGCAGCATCCCCCTCCTCAGCACTGCCCCCTCTGCTCCTGCAGGGGCGTCACCGCGCTCCCCTGTGCTCAGCACCGTCCCAAGGAGCCAGCAGCATCCCCCTCCTCAGCACTGCCCCCTCTGCTCCTGCAGGGGCGTCACCGCGCTCCCCTGTGCTCAGCACCGTCCCAAGGAGCCAGCAGCATCCCCCTCCTCAGCACTGCCCCCTCTGCTCCTGCAGGGGCTCCGCCGCGCTCCCCTGTGCTCAGCACCGTCCCAAGGAGCCAGCAGCATCCCCCTCCTCAGCACTGCCCCCTCTGCTCCTGCAGGGGCGTCACCGCGCTCCCCTGTGCTCAGCACCGTCCCAAGGAGCCAGCAGCATCCCCCTCCTCAGCACTGCCCCCTCTGCTCCTGCAGGGGCTCCGCCGCGCTCCCCTGTGCTCAGCACCGTCCCAAGGAGCCAGCAGCATCCCCCTCCTCAGCACTGCCCCCTCTGCTCCTGCAGGGGCGTCACCGCGCTCCCCTGTGCTCAGCACCGTCCCAAGGAGCCAGCAGCATCCCCCTCCTCAGCACTGCCCCCTCTGCTCCTGCAGGGGCTCCGCCGCGCTCCCCTGTGCTCAGCACCGTCCCAAGGAGCCACCAGCATCCCCCTCCTCAGCACTGCCCCCTCTGCTCCTGCAGGGGCGTCACCGCGCTCCCCTGTGCTCAGCACCGTCCCAAGGAGCCAGCAGCATCCCCCTCCTCAGCACTGCCCCCTCTGCTCCTGCAGGGACTCCGCCGCGCTCCCCTGTGCTCAGCACCGTCCCAAGGAGCCAGCAGCATCCCCCTCCTCAGCACTGCCCCCTCTGCTCCTGCAGGGGCGTCACCGCGCCCCTCTGTGCTCAGCGCCGTCCCAAGGAGCCAGCAGCATCCCCCTCCTCAGCACTGCCCGTCTCTGCTCCTGCAGGGGCGTCACCGCGCTCCCCTGTGCTCAGCACCGTCCCAAGGAGCCACCAGCATCCCCCTCCTCAGCACTGCCCCCTCTGCTCCTGCAGGGGCGTCACCGCGCCCGGGGCCGGGAGAACCGCGCCCCTCTGTGCTCAGCGCCGTCCCAAGGAGCCAGCAGCATCCCCCTCCTCAGCACTGCCCCCTCTGCTCCTGCAGGGGCGTCACCGCGCTCCCCTGTGCTCAGCACCGTCCCAAGGAGCCAGCAGCATCCCCCTCGTCAGCACTGCCCCCTCTGCTCCTGCAGGGGCGTCACCGCGCTCCCCTGTGCTCAGCACCGTCCCAAGGAGCCAGCAGCATCCCCCTCCTCAGCACTGCCCCCTCTGCTCCTGCAGGGCCGTCACCGCGCTCCCCTGTGCTCAGCACCGTCCCAAGGAGCCAGCAGCATCCCCCTCCTCAGCACTGCCCCCTCTGCTCCTGCACGGGCGTCACCGCGCTCCCCTGTGCTCAGCACCGTCCCAAGGAGCCACCAGCATCCCCCTCCTCAGCACTGCCCCCTCTGCTCCTGCAGGGCCGTCACCGCGCTTCCCTGTGCTCAGCACCGTCCCAAGGAGCCACCAGCATCCCCCTCCTCAGCACTGCCCGTCTCTGCTCCTGCAGGGGCGTCACCGCGCTCCTCTGTGCTCAGCGCCGTCCCAAGGAGCCACCAGCATCCCCCTCCTCAGCACTGCCCGTCTCTGCTCCTGCAGGGCCGTCACCGCGCTCCCCTGTGCTCAGCACCGTCCGAAGGAGCCACCAGCATCCCCCTCCTCAGCACTGCCCCCTCTGCTCCTGCAGGGCCGTCACCGCGCTCCCCTGTGCTCAGCGCCGTCCCAAGGAGCCACCAGCATCCCCCTCCTCAGCACTGCCCCCTCTGCTCCTGCAGGGGCGTCACCGCGCTTCCCTGTGCTCAGCACCGTCCCAAGGAGCCACCAGCATCCCCCTCGTCAGCACTGCCCCCTCTGCTCCTGCAGGGGCTCCGCCGCGCTCCCCTGTGCTCAGCGCCGTCCCAAGGAGCCAGCAGCATCACCCTCCTCAGCACTGCCCCCTCTGCTCCTGCAGGGGCGTCACCGCGCTCCCCTGTGCTCAGCACCGTCCCAAGGAGCCAGCAGCATCCCCCTCCTCAGCACTGCCCCCTCTGCTCCTGCAGGGGCTCCGCCGCGCTCCCCTGTGCTCAGCACCGTCCCAAGGAGCCAGCAGCATCCCCCTCGTCAGCACTGCCCCCTCTGCTCCTGCAGGGGCGTCACCGCGCTCCCCTGTGCTCAGCACCGTCCCAAGGAGCCACCAGCATCCCCCTCCTCAGCACTGCCCCCTCTGCTCCTGCAGGGGCGTCACCGTGCTCCCCTGTGCTCAGCACCGTCCCAAGGAGCCAGCAGCATCCCCCTCGTCAGCACTGCCCCCTCTGCTCCTGCAGGGGCGTCACCGCGCTCCCCTGTGCTCAGCACCGTCCCAAGGAGCCAGCAGCATCCCCCTCCTCAGCACTGCCCCCTCTGCTCCTGCAGGGGCGTCACCGCGCTCCCCTGTGCTCAGCACCGTCCCAAGGAGCCACCAGCATCCCCCTCCTCAGCACTGCCCCCTCTGCTCCTGCAGGGGCGTCACCGCGCTCCCCTGTGCTCAGCACCGTCCCAAGGAGCCACCAGCATCCCCCTCCTCAGCACTGCCCCCTCTGCTCCTGCAGGGGCTCCGCCGCGCTCCCCTGTGCTCAGCGCCGTCCCAAGGAGCCACCAGCATCCCCCTCGTCAGCACTGCCCCCTCTGCTCCTGCAGGGGCTCCGCCGCGCTCCCCTGTGCTCAGCGCCGTCCCAAGGAGCCACCAGCATCCCCCTCGTCAGCACTGCCCGTCTCTGCTCCTGCAGGGGCGTCACCGCGCTCCCCTGTGCTCAGCGCCGTCCCAAGGAGCCAGCAGCTCTCTGCGGCAGGGACGGTACTTCACTGCACCCCCACCCTGCCCCCCACCCGTCACAGCAAGGCCGGACACCGGTCACTGGGCCCCCCACTGCCCCCCCACTCTGCCCCCCACCCGTCACAGCAAGGCCGGACACCGGTCACTGGGCCCCCCACTGCCCCCCCACCCTGCCCCCCACCCGTCACAGCAAGGCCTGACGCCGCTCACTGGGCCCCCCACTGCCCCCCACCCTGCCCCCCACCCATCACAGCAAGGTGGGACACCGGTCACTGGGCCCTCCACTGCCCCCCCACTCTGCCCCCCACCCGTCACAGCAAGGCCTGACACCGGTCACTGAGCCCTCCACTGCCCCCCCACTCTGCCCCCCACCCATCACAGCAAGGCCTGACGCCGGTCACTGGGCCCTCCACTGCCCCCCCATCCTGCCCCCCACCCGTCACAGCAAGGCCTGACGCCGCTCACTGGGCCCTCCACTGCCCCCCACCCTGCCCCCCACCTGTCACAGCAAGGCCTGACGCCGGTCACTGGGCCCTCCACTGCCCCCCCACCCCTGCCCCCCACCTGTCACAGCAAGGCCTGACGCCGGTCACTGGGCCCTCCACTGCCCCCCACCCTGCCCCCCACCCGTCACAGCAAGGCCTGACACCGCTCACTGGGCCCCCCACTGCCCCCCCATCCTGCCCCCCACCCGTCACAGCAAGGCCTGACACCGCTCACTGGGCCCTCCACTGCCCCCCCACCCGTCACAGCAAGGCCGGACACCGCTCACTGGGCCCTCCACTGCCCCCCACCCTGCCCCCCACCCGTCACAGCAAGGCCTGACACCGCTCACTGGGCCCTCCACTGCCCCCCCCGACCTGCCCCCCACCGCTGTTATAGCTCCAGCTGCCAGCCCCCCCAGTGTCTGGGAAGTCAGTGTAAGCCCGCCCGGCGAGGACGTGCACTGCTGAGAGAAGCAGAATAGCTGAGACACTGGAAATCTAAGGGATTACCCCAGTGGCTCTATGTCATCTTAAGTTGACTTGATTTTGTAGCAGAGACAGGCCCTGACTTTGATGGAGAGTGGGAGAGAGAGGCCCACAGACGAGCCCAAAATACAATGACCTAGGGAAAGGGTTGGGATCTGGGGGCACATGGACATAGCAGGGTCAAAGGTGAGACAGGGGGAACAAAGAAGGGAAATCTAAGGAACATCCCAGCTGTCCGCATGCTCACCCAGGTGTGGGGAATGAACAGGAAGAACTAGAAAGACCAGTGAAGAGCCACAATTACAGCATTACTGGCATCACAGAGACTTGGGGGGATCCGGGTGCAGGTTAGTCAGGAAAGACAGGCAGGACAGAACTGGAGGAGGAGTTGTGCTCTATAGCAAAGCTGTCAAAGTAGAACTGGGAGGCGATCCTGTTGAGAGTCTCTGGGTGGGGACAGCCAGGCTAACACACCAGGGTGGTGCCTGCCGGGTGATGAAGATTTTTTTAAACTAACAAAATCATCCAAAGAAGTGGAGACGGGGCCCTCGATGTACCTCGACTTCTACTGGGAAATCACAGACTCCTAGAACACTAGGACTGGAAGGGACCTCGAGAGGCATCGAGTCCAGTCCCCTGCCCCCACGGCAGGAGCAAATACTGTCTAGACCAGCCCTGCTAGACATTTATCTAACCTGCTCTTCAATATTCCACAACCTCCCTGGGCAACTTACTCCAGTGTTAACCACCCTGACCGGCAGGACGTTTTTCCTAATGTCCAAGCTAAACCTCCCTTGCTGCACTTTAAGCCCCTTGCTTCTTGTCCTGCCCTCAGAGGCTGAGGAGAACAAAGTTTCTCCCTCCTCCTTGTGACACCCTTTTACATACCTGAAAATTGCTCTCATGTCCCCCCCTCAGTTTTCTCCTTTCCAAACTAAACAGGCCCAATTCCTTCAGTCTTCCCTCATAGCTCATGTTTTCTAGACCTTTCATCACTCTCCAATTTCTCCACATCTTTCTTGAAATGTGGTGCCCAGAACTGGACACAATACTCCAACTGAGGCCTAATCAGCACAGAGTAGAGTGGAAGAATGGCTTCTCGGCTACGTCTACACTGGAATGATTTTTCAAAAATGCTTGTAATGGAAAAGTTTTCCGTTAAAAGCATTTTCGGAAAAGCGCGTCTAGATTGGCAGGATGCTTTTCCGGAAAAGCACTTTTTGCAGAAAAGCGTCCGTGGCCAATCTAGACGCGCTTTTCCACAAAAAAGCCCCGATCGCCATTTTCATGATCGGGGCTTTTTTGCAGAAAACAGTTCTGTGCTGTTTACACTGGCCCTTTTGCACAAATCATTTGCACAAGAGGGCTTTTGCCCGAATGGGAGCAGCACAGTATTTCCGCAAGAACACTGACGATCTTACATGAGGTCGTCAGTGTTCTTGCAGAAATTCAAACAGCCAGTGTAGACAGCTGGCAAGTTTTTCCGCAAAATCATCTGATTTTGCAGAAAAACTTGCCAGTCTAGACACAGCCCTTGTGTCTTGCTCACAACACAGCTATTAATGCAGCCCAGAATCATGTTTGCTTTTTTTGCAATAGCATCACACTGCTGACTCATATTCAACTTGTGGTCCACTATGACCCCTAGATCTCTTTCTGCAGTACTGCTTCCTAGACAGTCGCTTCCCATTCTGTGTGTGTGAAACAGACTGTTCCTTCCCAAGTGGAGCACTTTCCATTTGTCCTTATTAAACTTCATCCTGTTTACCTCAGAACATTTTTCCAGTTTGTCCTGATCATTTTGAATTATCATCCTATTCTCCAAAGAACTTGCAACCCCTCCCAGCTTGGTATCACCTGCAAACTTAATGAGCGTCCTCTCTCTGCCAATTTTGTCGACGCTGGTAAACCTCATTTTACGAGCAATAACGCCTTTTGACACAAAGTTCTGTCGACAGAAGGCGTTATTGCATCTAAACTGTCCTTTGCGTCTACACTGCCATGTCGACAAAGCAGCTTGCTTTGAATGTAGTCTAGACGCTCTTTGTCGACAGAAGCTTTGTCGACAGTATCTGTTGACAAAACTTCTGTTGACAAAAGCCTGTAGTCTAGACGTACCCATACTGTACGTATAGTTGGGGTTATTTTTCCCGATGTGCATTACTTTACACTTATCCACATTAAATTTCATTTGCCATTTTGTTGCCCAATCACTGAGTTTGGTGAGATCTTCTTGGAGTCCCTCACAGTCTGCTTCTGTCTTGACTATCCTAAACAGTTTGGTATCATCCGCAAACTTTACCACCTCACTGCTTACCCCTTTCTCCAGATCATTTATGAATAAGTTGAAAAGGATTGGTCCCAGGACTGACCCTTGGGGGACACCACTAGTTATCCCTCTCCATTCTGAAAATTTACCATTTATTCCTACCCTCTGTTTCCTGTCTTTTAACCAGTTCTCAGTCCAAGAAAGGACCTTCCCTCTTATCCCATGGCCATGTAATTTACACAAGAGCCTTTGGTGAGGGACCTTGTCAAAGGCTTTCTGAAAATCTAAATATACTATATCTACTGGATCCCCCTTGTCTGCATGTTTGTTAACCCCTTCAAAGAACTCTAATAAATTAGTAAGACAGGATTTCCCTTTACAGAAACCATGTTGACTTTTGTCCAAAAATTATGTTCTTCTACATGCCTCACAATTTTATTCTTTACTATTGTTTCGACTAATTTGCCCTGTACTGAAGTTAGACTTACCGGTCTGTAATTGCCAGGATCACCTCTAGAGCCCTTTTTAAATATTGGTGTCACGTTGGCTACCTTCCAGTCATTAGGTACGGAAGCCAATTTAAGGGATAGGTTACACACCACAGATAATAGCTCAGCAATTTCCCATTTGAGTTCTTTTAGAACCCTTGGATGAATGCCATCCGGTCCTGGAGATTTGTTAACATTAAGTTTTTCTATTTGTTCCAAAACCTCCTCTACTGACACTTCAATCCGGGACAGTTTCTCAGATTCATCACCCAGAAAGGACGGTGCAGATTTGGAAATCTACCCAACATCATCAACTGTGAAGACTGAAGCAAAGTAATTATTTAGTTTCTCCGCAATGGCTTTATCATCCTTGACTGCTCCTTTTATATTTCGATCATCTAGGGGACCCACAGGTTTTTTAGCAGGCTTCCTGCTTCTAATGTACTTAAAAAACATTTTGTTATTTCTTTTTGAGTTTTTGGCTAGCTGTTCCTCAAAATCTTTTTTTGCTTTTCTTATTACATTTTTACACTTGATTTGACAGCGTTTATGTTCTTTTCTATTTATCTCACTAGGATTGGACTTCCACTTCTTAAAAGATACCTTTTTGTCCCTCACTGCTTCTTTTACGCAGTGGTTAAGCCACGGTGACTCTTTTTTAGGTCTCTTGCTATGTTTTTTAATTTGGGGTATACATTTAAGTTGGGCCTCTATTATGGTGTCTTTAAAAAGTTTCCATGCAGCTTTCAGGGATTTGGCTCTAGTCACTGTGCCTTTTAATTTGTTTAACTAACCTCCTCATTTTTCTGTAGTTCCCCTTTTTAAAATTAAATGCCAGGGTGCTGGACTGCTGAGGTGTTTTTCCCACCACAGGAATGTTGAATGTTATTATATTATGGTCACTATTCCCAAGCGGTCCTGTAACGGTTATCTCCTGGACCTGATCCTGCGCTCCACTCAGGACTAAATCGAGAATTACCTCTCCCCTTGTGGGTTCGTGCACCAGGTGCTCCAAGAAGCAGTCATTTAAGCCATTGAGAATTTTTATCTCCACTTCTCTTCCTGAGGTGACATGTATCCAGTCAATATGGGGATAATTAAAGTCCTCAATTATTATAGAGTTCTTTATTTTGGTAGCCTCTCTAATCTCCCTCAGCATTTCAATGTCAGTATCGCTGTCCTGGTCAGGTGGTCGGTAATATATCCCTACTGCTAATTTCTTATTATTGGAGCATGGAATTACTATCCATAGCGATTCTATTGAGCATGTTGATTCATTTAATATTTTTATTTCATTTGATTCTACATTATCTTTCACATACAGTGCCACTCCGCCACCCACCCGGCCCGCTCTATTCTTTCTATATATTTTATATCCCGGTATAATTGTGTCCCACAGATTTTCCTCATTCCAGCAGGTTTCAGTGATGCCTATTATGTCAATCTCCTCATTTAATACGTAGTACTCTAGTTCACCCATCTTATTAGTCAGACTCCTAGCATTTGTGTACAAGCACTTTCAAAATTTGCCACTGCTTCTTTGTCTGCCCTTCCCTGATGCATTGGATTCCTTTGGATGCGGTTGTTTGTCTGCTCTGGCCCATGGTTTGCCCTCTCCCCTCCTCTCTTTCTGCCTACAGCTTAGAGATTCTCTATCAATGGATTCTCCTTTAAGAGAAGTCTCCCTCCGATTGACGTGCATCTCCGCACCAATCGGCTTTCCCCCATCTCTTAATTTAAAAACTGCTCTACGGCCTTTTTAATGTTCAGTTCCAGCAGTCTGGTTCCACTCTGGTTTAGGTGGAGCCCATCCTTCCTGTATAGGCTCTCCCTCTCCCAAAAGTGTCCCCAGTTCCTAATAAAGCCAAACCCCTCTTCCCTACACCATCGTCTCATCCACGCATTGAGATTCTGCTTTGTGTAGTATCCTTCCTGACACAGGAGTCTATCTATTGACTTTGATTCTTATCTGCTTCAGTCTTCAGATACTTACTAATTCCCTCTGCTTTCTGTCTCCCACCCCCTCCCTTTTTCTTCACTCCCCTTTTTCTCCCCCTCCCCTGTTTATTTTGGGAATACGCATCCTAAATGCATAACTCCAGTCATCTGAAGAAGCAGGCTGTGCCCACGAAAGCTCATGATCCCAGCTACATGTTGTGTTAGTCTATAAAGTGCTACCAGACTGTTTGTTGTTTTTATCAAATCGGGTAGGCAAGATCCCATGGGAAACAAGGGAAAAGAAGAGTTCAGAAGACTCAGCGGGTTTTTTTTAGAGACACTATTAAGGAAGGGCACAAGAGCAAACCATTTCAGTGTGTAGGAAAGATAGGAAGTAATGTATGTGACCATCCTGTTTAGCCAGGAGATCTTCAATGATCTGAATCAAGAAAGTCCTACAAAAAGTGGAAACTAGGTCAAATGTCAAAGATTGAGCATAAACCAGCAACACAGGAATGCAGGGACAACATTAGAAAGGGCACAAAATAAGATTGGAACTAGCCAGGCACATAAAAGGGTAATAAAGAACATTTTACAAATACATGGGAAGCAATAGAAAGACCAAGGACAGGACAGGCCTATTACCCAATGTGGAGGGAAAGACAATAGAAAATGCAGCAACAGCAGATTAAATTCCTTTTGTTTCCAAGGTAGTGAATGAACATCCTTGAAAATGGGGTAGGATCTGAGGTCAAATAGGGAAGGAATCAGTAAATGAAGAATTACTTAGACAAGTGTGATGTCTTCAACTGGGCAGGCCCTGATGAAATACAACCTAGAAAACTGAAGGAACTGATTGAAGAGATAACCATTAGTGATCATCTTTGAGACCTCAAGGAGGAAAGGACAGACCGCAGAGGACTGGAAAAGAGTAATTTAGTACCCATCTATAAAGGGAGAATAAAAGTAACCGAGGGAATTACAGACCAGTCATCTTAATTTTGGTACCCAGAAAGAAAGTGGGGGGGGGGAAATCAGTCTGTAAGTACCTTGAAGATAATAAGTAACAGTCAGTATGGATTTGTAAAACAAATCATGTTAAACAAACCTAATATCCTTTCTTTGATTGGATAATAAGCCTTGTGGCTAGGAGGAAAGCAGTAGTTGTGACAGATCTCAACTTTAGTAAGCTTTTGAGATGGTCTCATATGACACTCATACGCAAACTAGGGAAATACATCCTAAGTGAACCTACTATCATGCGGATGCACAGCTGACTGGAAAATCAGGTGATCAGTGGCTCACAGTCAGTCTGGAAGGACATACTGCCCTGACTCTGATTCTATGCAGAATCTCCATGAAAGATTTGGATAAGGGCATTGAGAGCACATTTCTCGAGTCTGTGGATCATGCCACGTGGGGAGGGGCTGCAAGTGCTTGGCAGGGCAGAACTAAAATTCAAAATGATCTTGACAAATTGGAAAAATGGCCAGAAATACACAAGATGCGACTCAATAAGGACAAGCGCTCCACTTAGGAAGAACAATGAGCTGCACATACACAACATGAGAAATGGCAGCCTAGGAAGGAGTACTTCAGACAATGGTTGGGGGTCATAGTGGATCACAAGTCTGCTGGGGAGAAGGAGGCTGTGACCTGGGTAGATTCAGACAGTGTTCTGCCAGGACCCCAGAGATTAGACAGTGCTGACACCGATGTTGTGCCTGATGCTGCTGTGTTGCTGGAAGATGGAGGAGCGACTCTGTGGGACCAGGGTGACCCCTTAGCCCAGGCACAAGGAGAGAATGAGGGCACGTTTACTCTGGTGCCTAATGATGGGATGGAAGTTTACAGCCAGAGAGAGAGCTGAAAAGGGAGAAAAGGTGCCTCTGACCTTGTATCTTGTGAGTCTGTCTGTGTGCCAGAGAGGGGATTGTCTGTGAATCCACCGGAGGGGCCAGAGATGACCCAGGGAGTGAAGGAATTGCAGGAGGAGTTGGTTGGGGCTCAGCAGGGCAGTGCTGCTGTGGAGCCAGAGAAGGGTGAACAGTTGCTTAAGGAAGCCCATAGGGAGGAGAGTCCTGGCAGTGCTTGTAGCAAGCAGTTTGCTGTAACTGAGAGAGGTGACAGGTCCTTGCTTGGAGAAGGCATTCAGGAGAAAGCTCTACCTGTAAAAGGCAACAGTTTGTTGTGTAAGGCACCTGTTTCAGTGCCTGACGGACAGAATTGTTTTTTTAACAGCGACTCCACTGACTTGGATGTAGACAAATCCAGTGTGGATGGTTGTGGAGAGGATTCAGAGGGACTGAGAGTTGTTCCAGATGAGGCCAG
Source organism: Pelodiscus sinensis (assembly GCF_052426305.1). Classification (NCBI taxonomy): domain Eukaryota; kingdom Metazoa; phylum Chordata; order Testudines; family Trionychidae; genus Pelodiscus; species Pelodiscus sinensis. The sequence goes on from NC_143060.1 coordinate 673,081, forward strand.
AAAATTGGAACAGGCTGATAACCAAGTGACTGTGGGTGACCAGCTTGCTGGGAAGTCAGTGGGTATGGAACAGGATTCTTCCCAGGTGAATGAGGAGAGTGGGAAGTTAGTGTCTCAGATTCAGGAGAAGGGCTGGGTAGCTAAGTATGCAGAGCAGAACAGCTGTGTGGTCACTCTCCCTAGGATGCAGGAGATGGCGATTAAGCTCCCGTCTCTGGACACGGTGGACACTCAGACTCAATCAGGGAGGTTGATATCTGGTTCCATGTGGAAACAGAGGTTGGAGGTGCGCAGAGGAGAGACATGAGAGTCTATGGCTTATTGCTGTTACCCCACTGAGTGGGGGAAGGGCGAGAGTTCCAAGGCCATTGCAAGCCAGGGAGTCGCCCAGCCAGCCCTTTGTCTTGGTTAAGCCAGAGGGTTCAGGTTTTGAGCCCACAGGACGAGAGGGAGGGGCAGGACTTGCTTTGGCCAAGAAAATTTGCAGTTTAAACCTGAGGGGCCAAAACTGCAATGGTGTGGGGCCAGAGAAGGGGCCTGATGGAGAATCTTGTCAATATACACCTGGGCTGTGTCTAGACAGACAAGTTTTTCCTCAAAATCATCTGCTTTTGCAGAAAAACTTGCCAGCTGTCTACACTGGCCGCTTGAATTTCCGCAAAACACTGACGATCTCATGTAAGATTGTCAGTGCTTTTGAGGAAATACTATGCTGCTCCCATTCGGGCAAAAGTCTTTTTCCGAAAAACTTTTGTGCAAAAGGGCCAGTGTAGACAGCAGAGAGTTGTTTTCCGCAAAAAAGCCCCGATCACGAAAATGGCGATTGGGGTTTTTTGTGGAAAAGCGCGTCTAGATTGGCCACGGACGCTTTTCGGCAAAAAATGCTTTTGCGGAAAAGCGTCCTGCCAATCTAAACGCGCTTTTCTGCAAATGCTTTTAACGGAAAACTTTTCCGTTAAAAGCATTTCCGGAAAATCATGCCAGTGTAGACGTAGCCCTGATATAGGAGTGTTCTTGTTACTGATAAGTATCAGAGGGGTAGCCGTGTTAGTCTGAATCTGCAAAAGCGGCAAGGAGTCCTGTGGCACCTTATAGACTAACTGAAGTGTTGGAGCATAAGCTTTCGTGGGCAAAGACCCACTTCGTCAGATGCATGTTACTGATGTTAACTTTTGTACCCAATGTGCTGTGGTTACCTAGACTTGTAAGGATGTATGACGTGCCTGATCTTATGGAAACACCTTGTAACTTGTCAGGAAATGTGCCAAGTGACAGACTGTATGTAAAAGGACATAGAAACATCACAATTTCATGGTTAATGCTTGTAACTGGTCTTGGAACTTCTTACAGGACAAGGAAGGTTCCAGCCAGACGGTGCTGTATGATAAGGGAAACTGAGGCACGCCACCATTTTGTTTTCGTGGATAAGCGCAAAAATGCCTACACTATTTGGGATGAGAATACCTGCATTCACACAATGTTAATTGTTGTTCAGAGAGTTGCCAGAGCTGGCCCGGATAAATTCACTACTTTCTTCAGCTCTGGGCAAAATCACCTGACACACACGGGGATCATGCTACAAAGGCAGATCCAAGTAGCTCTGGGTTTTACCAAGTTTTACCTTGGGATTCTAAGACAATGCAAGGACGTGGTTGTCGCTATGACAGACCTTGCAGTAATGAAGCCTATTTTAGGCAAACTGGGTTCTCATACACTGATCCAGCTCTATACTGTTGTTTCTAACATTGGATTAGAACATGTGATGACACAGAGCCAGAACATGGGGAAGCCTATGATGCCCTCAGTGATGTTACTGGAATCACTTCCTGCATCAATTTCCATTGGGGGTGTCACGTTACTGGATTTTGAGGGGAGTAGCCAGGTCACTGCTGCACCCATGGGGGGGGGGCGTGTTGGCCCCAAAAGTGGCACCAAGGGAGCCATGTGAGATGTCAAACTAAAGCTTACTTTCTACTGATTCCATATATTCTATTCATGTAATTATATAATGTCTGTGTGTGAAGTTATAAGCATGTGCTTTGTGTGGATACCAAATGTTTCTCTGGATGTGGTTGAACTATGGGCAAAGCAGCTCAGTCTATAGACACGCTAATTAGCGAGGCTCTGTGGGAAAATAGCCCTCAATAGGCCAAGGACTCACCTCAAGAATGAGGCCTGACACTTAAGGGCTACCAGCAGGGAACACAGGGATAGGCTGCTGGACAGGTGACCTGCTGCAGCCAAGAAGAGACCAGGAAGGAGATATAGATATGCCACATGGCCGACTTCATCTTGGTGCTCAGCTCAGCCCTTCATCCCAGAGGCAGCAGTGCAGGGATCGAAGAGCCGGAAAGACCTGTGGACCCATCCTGACCTAAGATGTGCACCAAGGACTTTTAAGCCAGCAGCTATAACATCTCTGCTACAGTCTGCATCATGACATGGGGGAAGGGATAGCTCAGTGGTTTGAGCATTGGCCTGCTAAACCCAGGGTTGTGAGTTCAATCCTTGCAGAGGCCATTTGGGGCAAAAATTGTCAGGGATGGTACTTGGTCCTGCTGTGGAAGGCAGGGGACTGGACTCGACTCAATGACCTTCAAGGTCCCTTCCAGTTCTAGGAGATAGGCAATATCCATTAATTCAACAAAAAAAAATTTAACTGGGAGATTCAATGCATGTAACATATGATACTTCAGCAATCTTACTCTCATGCTTTTCTTTATTGTAGTAATAAACCTTTAGTTGGTAGATGCTAAAGGACTGGCTCAGCATGATTTGTGGGTAAGGTCCAGAGGGTAAATTGACCAGGGATCTGTGGCTGGTTTCTTGGAACCAGACAGAACTTGTCTGAGGAAGGTGAGATTGGGTTCTAGACCCCTCACCTGTGTATGAGGCCTGGGGCCATCTGGGGCACGGATATTGCTGGGATGTCGGAGGGGTTTTGGTGGGGAGGCTTCAGGCAGGTTGCTGGAGCGCTCTGTGGGACTGGTTTGTGGCCTGTTTGGAGAGGTCACCAGTCTAGGGGCTGTAAGGAGCCCGCATTTGAGCAATTCGCCCCGAGCGGATGCCCTCAGCTGTGCCCAGACCCCGCCCGGCACAGATGCAAACAGGAGACGTTTGCAGAAGGCAGAAGCAATCAAGAGTGTCTGTTCTGTATTTGGGGGAAAGTCGCTGATGTAGTCACGTTGTACAGTGACAAGACTTTCCATTCCACCCACCACTCCGGAGGATGTTACACAGCCGCTCAACACAGCCATGTAAAGCGAGTGGCTCCAAGTGACATGATTTGGCCACTGAACCTGAGCAGCACCTATGCAGTAAGAGTGCAGAGAACGTGGGTTGTAGACATTCTTTTTGGGGCAGGTCTCTGCCCTGTGCTACCCCGGCGGTCAGACTAGAGAATCACAATGGCTCCTTCTGGCCTGGGAGCTGATAAATCAGCAGGTCCAGATAACTAGCACCCCAGTGTTTTAAGAGAGCTGGCTGCCCAGCTCGCCGGTCTTAACAGTGATTTTCAGTAAGACTGCAAGCACTGGGGGAGTTCGCCAGACTGGAAGAAGGGCCAGGGTAAACAGGACTGCCCCAGTGATTACAGGCCTGCCAGACTGGCATCGAGCTGGGCAAAGCAATGGAGTGGATAACAGACAGTTCAACGAATGAAAGGAGAGCAACAGAACTGATGCCAGTCAGCACAAATATGTGGACAACAGAGCTAGTCATAATAAGCTGAGCGTTCTTTTTGATGAGATGACAGGTTGGGTTGATACAGATCCTGGTGTTGATGTGATGCAATTACACTTCTGTGCAGCAACTAACTTTGTACGGTGCAACACTCTGAACTAGAGCGATGCACAACTCACAGGGACTCAGTGGATTACAACTAGCTAACCAAGACCTGTTGCAGCAATAAAATCACAGGGCTACGTCTACACTGCAGGCTTCTTGTGCAAGAACTGTTTTACAGAAGAGTTCTTGTACAAAAAATCTTGCACAAGAGTGCATCCACACTGCCATGTGCTTTTGCACAAGAGCATCCATGGCAGTGTGGACGCTCTCTTGTGCAAGAAAGCTCTGATGGCCATTTTAACCAAAGGGGCTTCTTGCACAAGAAATTCACGTTGTCTGTCTACACTGGCCTCTTGTGGAAGAGCTTTTGCGCAAGAGGGCTTATTCCTCGTGGAGAGAGGACTAACTCATCAAGAAGAAGCCCTGTTTTCCGATGCTGTACTGTAAATTTACTCATGCAGGAAAGCGTGTGCAGTGTAGACAGCCAGCAAGTTTTTGCACAAGAACAGCTGTTCTTGCTCAAGAAGCGTGCAATGTAGACACAGCCCAGGAGGTAATTGTTCCACTCTGCTGGGCACTGCTAAGCCTTTAGCTGGAGTGCCATGACCAATTTTGGGACAATTGAGGGGCAGAATTAGTAACAGTCTTTAACTATGCAAAAGACCCACGTAAACAGGACTGTGATCAATTGTTCTCCATGTCCACTGAGATAAGAAATAATCGGCTTTGTTTGAATGTTGGATGTTAAGGAATTTCTAACATATAAGGTGCTTAAGCACTGGAGCTGGCTACTTAGAGAGACTGAAAGTTACTGATCTTATATGAACAGGAGGTTCTTTGAGCTGTGGGAGCCCTGTCTGTAGTGCACCAGGGTGAGCACGTGCGGGCCCTGTCTGTAGTGCACCAGGGTGAGCACGTGGCCCTTACCCCTGCAGTCCGTGTTCATTGGTCCACACAATCGCCCTTGCTCTACTTGTGCCTCCACCTGATGCAAAGCAGAGGGCAAGGAGGAGTGGAATCCTGACAGGGGCCGTCCAGCTCAAGGGGCCCCCACTTACTACACAGTTGGTAACTCGCTCTTCCCCGAGGCAGTGTCTCGAGATGTGCCCCGTTGTGGGGACTGTGCTCAAGGAGGAGGCAGGGCTAAGGATGCTATCTGTAGCAGTCCTGTCCTGGCACATGCTGCCTCACCAACGTGGGGCTGCTCTGTAGGTGCCCAGGGGAGGTACAAAGCCATTCACTGTGTGTGCTCTTGCGGAATGAGCCTTCACCCCATGAAGAGGCTGGAGCTGACACCGGGGAGAGCAGAGTCAAAGATACAGCTACGGATGGGTTCTCTCCTCGGTAGGTAAAAGGCTCACACCAAGAGAGTGGAGTCTCCTCTCCTCAGACAAGTGTGATTTCATGAGAAGACACAGGGCAGAGTGGTTGAGGTGACCCTCAAACACATTTTTGGGGGTGCAGGTGGGGGCTTGGGATGCAAACGTATTACAACACTGTCTCTATGGAACAGAGGTGCTCCGAGATCGCTCCCTGCTTAATACCCTCTGACATTATGGGTTCACACCGGCTGTACCGCTGGGGTGTGGGTTGGGGGAGGGGCATGTTGGCTCATTCTCTTTATTTAAAACCATCTTGTTTCCCCTATTAGTCAGAGGCCTTCTGTTGAGAAACTGCCCCTTATCTCTGTCGTTATTCTTTGAACCAGACATTGTATTTCTTCGGGCCTTATCACTTCTTATTCTCAAGGCCCTCCTTCTACATGTTGGGCAGAGCCTCTCTACACCACGGAAACACTCCCTCGCCCAAGCTTGGACTCATTTCAGTTTGTCATTTTGTACTTACCCTGCAACCCACTCCTGGCTGAGGTGATGGCTGCCAGGAAGGCAACCTTCCTAGATAGGCAAGGCCAGGCACATGGAGCAGCAGTTCCAAGGGCAGCTTAGTGAGCACTGAGAGGACCAGGGTTGGGTCCCGTTGAGGGTGGGGCTCCTTTCCCGGCAGAAAGGCTCCAACTGGCCCCCCTAGAATCTGGCAGTCAGTAAAACCTGAGTTCCCATATGAAGGTAGGAACTGACTGCTGTTAGGTCACCTCAGAAAAGCGGATGGAAAGACCAGCTGCTTTGAAGGAAAGACGATAGTGCCGAATAAAGGGAATCCCTGGAATTTCTGGCGGCGTACGGTTCTGTTGTGCCTACGCAGTGAGGGCCACCAGACAGTGGAATTGTTTGGACTAGAAGTGAGGATGCTTTTCATGGCTCGAGGGCTGAAATGTTCTTGAGTTGATGCCCATGCAAAAGCCATACCCAAGATGAGTGTTTGAGGGTTGGGATGCGCGATTCCTCCCTTCCCTGGGTCAGGAGATTGGAAAAGGGCTGAATTCTGATTGAGGACTGAGACGACAGGCGGACAAGACTTGGGAATCCAAGCTGTCTGGTCCAGACGAGGTCCATGAGGATGACTCGAGCCTTGTCCTAATGAATCTCTGCAAGACCCAAGAGAGGAGCAGCAAGGATGCTGGCCTACACATGAAGCACTAGGTGTCTCTGGAGCGCTATGCTCTACGTCCTGGCCGTTCTGAGAGGTGAACGGGTCCGTAGTGAGGGCCACCATACAGCAAAAGTGCCGTTTACCAGGGAATCATGTAGCTCCCACTCACGGTCGACAGCAAAATGTCTCCCGAGAGGGACCAGCAGCCCATTCCGATTCTCTGAAAGGAAAGCTGCTAAAAGGCTGAAGCGGTTGCTGATCCCCAATTCCATGGACTGACGGCGTCTGCACATGGGGGGGATGGATCTCCCTGCTCACCGATATAAAAGATGGCTGTCACGTTGTTCAATGTTAATAGGACACAGTGACGCTGTCTGGACAGGAGAAAGGCTTTGCAAGCCTCTCCGACTGTCCACAATTCCAGAATGTCCACATTCATCCTGGCCTCTGGTGATGGGCAAGTGCCCTGTGCCGCATGCCTGTCCACATGGGCTCGCCCAGTCGAAGAGGGAGGCACCTGCAATGTTCACGCAGTCTCGCGGGGAGAAGGACAGGAGCAACTACACATCTTTGGAGGGGCCCTGCCACTATCGTAGGGAGGAATATTGCAGTGGGAACAGTTACTCTCATGTTCACAGCCTGCTTCTCGGATGAGAACGCTGTCTGAAGTCAGGCCTGCAGGCGACCAAGATGGAGTCTGTCTGATGATGTGGTGTGAACACGTGAAGCCATATGTCCCACGCAAGAGAGAGGAATTGTGGCTGCTGTTCAGGGTTTTTTGTGACCTGATCTATAAGGTCATTCAGTGCTTGGAACCTGGCCAATGGCAGGAAAGCCCTTGCCATGGCTGCACGTAGGGATGCCTTGGTGATACCCAAAGTCTATGCCGCAGACAGGGCCTTCAGGGCACGGCAGCTCCATGTACCGAGAGCGGAGTGCACAGACGGGCCGGCATTCGAAGAAGAACCTGTTCTTATGGGATGGAAGAGTACGAGGAACCCGGGGACAATGCCACGCGGCATGTCGGACAGAGTCCTCAGCACAGCAACAGCCTAACCTCTCTCAATTTTCTGCCGGCATCATAGTAAGGGAGGGAGCAAAAGGAGGCTACTGAGGTAGCTCTGCAGATGTGTACAGGGAGCTCCTCCTACGCCGGGGGGCAGCAGAGGAGAAAGCATGAACACTCGTTTGAAAATGTAGCACGTAGGAGATACAGGCTGGCATCACTGGCTGGGAAGAGCTGGGAGTTCATAGCACAAGAACGAATGAGAGATGATGAGCAAAGCAGGACAGGCCGTGAAAGTGAAGACAAGCAGCTTACGTCTTTGGGACAGACAAGTGGGAACAAGCGGAGAGATGCACAGAGAAGGGTCACATGGTCAAACAGCCCAGGAAAGTGGTTTTTGCAGCAGCACTCAGAATGGACATAGGCAGGGCAAGCTCAGACAGGAGGTTTTAGCTGTTTGGCTGGACAGAACTAGGCCTTATCGCAGAGATGTTACGCAGACAGACTTGGCAAGATCAGAACCTAGTCTGGATGCAAGGACTCAGAAGCTGGAGTTGAAGATGATGCCCAGGGAATGGGCCCACGTGACAGGCAGACGGATGGCGCCCCCCATAGTGACCAAGAAGGGAGTGAGGAGGATGTGGGGAAAGTCAGGAGCAGTTTTGGCCAGTGTGAGCTCGAGCTGATGGCTCAACATCCCTGAGGAGACAGACAGGCCGAGATTTTAGCTCGGATACGAGACATGCCTGGGGCAGAGACTGATCTGAGTCTTCAGCCTCCAGCTGGGAGTCAAACGTGCATTTGTGGATGAGCTTATCCTGCAGAGATGTGGCGAGGGAGAGGGGACCCAGGAGAGAGCCCAAGGAGTGCAGATGAGGGTCCCTCTCCAAAGGACACGCTGAATGTGCGATTCAAGTGAACCAGGAGGGGACAGTCACCAAAGCCAAAGGAGGGCAGGATTTCCAACAGAAGAGCCTGGGTGATGGAGCCAAAGGGGCTGACAGGTTGAGGAGGATGCTGTTCTAGTTCTGAGCTTTCTCTAGGAAGAGACGCAACCAGCTGTACAGGGAAGCAACTCTATAGTTCATGGCAGGCAAGAAGCACAACTGAATTTGTAATGCTAACAAGCAGCAAGGATGGCTCGCAGGGTGGAACTTGGTTGGGGTGAGCGGAGGCTGTGTGTGCAGCTGAAAGCCCAGATGGTCAAGTAAGAAACTTGGACAACCAGGAAGAATCCATTGTGGCTGAAGCTAGAAACAAATGAGCAGACTTGACAAACCTTGGAGACAGACAGACACCCACAAGGGTGAGAAGACAAACAGGAGGTAACTATGACAATGGCCATCAAAGGATAACTGGAAACCCGTGAGATGAACACGATTTAAGGATTAACGATTGCAGCATGACATTGCAAAATGCACAGATTTAAATGGGTGTGTGCAAGCATAAAAACGTGGTGCGTTTGCCAGGGTTCTCTGGGTACAGCTGTGTAGTCTCAGCACACTAGACCATGACTGGCAGAGCCCAGCTCTTCACTCCTGTTCAGTCTAGCTGGCCACTAGATGGACCTGAGCCACAAGACCGGCAATGACAAGAACATCTGCAGGACGTGTGTGCATGCCACTTTTCAAGCTGTATTTTCAACCAAAGAGGCGCATTGCGTTTTCCCCTGAAAAAGATCCTGTGCGCGTCTAATAAGCACAATGGCTGTGGTTGGGGCAGAGCTGTTCTACAGCCATTCCCAAAGGGAAATGAGTCAGGCTGCAATACTCCTTGGGACTGGACACAGACAGGCGTGGTCACGGTTGGCATGGAACACGGTTTTTATTGGACAGTGGGAGGGTGGAGGGAGGAGGCAGTGGACCTCCATGGACCGCTTCACACAGACACCAGGAGAAGAGGTTCTCGGAGGGCATTCAGCTTCTGCATCTGGACGAGTGAAGGGGATGAGCCTCTCCACACCAGGCCAGATGGGATACAGGGTTCGGCCCCCGCCGCCAGACAGGGTTCCCTAAGCACGTGGCCCCCAGCAGCTCTCTTTGAATAAAGCCACAGAGGATGGAGACAGCCTGGAGCTCCCGGGGGGGAGAACCCGCCCAGAAATGCACGAGGCTGGCGGGGATCTTACAGGCATGGAAGGAAATTCCGGAGTGGCAACTGGCAGGAACAATGCTTGTGCTGTTTGGTCAGCCAGGACGAGGCTCCTCCCTGCTCATCTCTGATAGGGGTGCATTGAGGCAGACTTGATGTTGGTTTTGATGCCACTGGGTATCTTACCTAGAGAAGAAAGAGGAGTTGTGCAGTCACCTGATACAAGAAAGGGTCCACGAAGGACAGTCCCACCAAACAGCAGTGTGGAACCAGCCCTCCTGGGAGTCCTCCACTCCCAACCCCCAGCTCTAGGGCAGGGTGGTTATAAGAACGGCCAGACGGGGTCAGACCAATGGTCCGCCTAGCCCAGTGCCCTGTCTTCTGACAGGCTAGTGCCAGACGCTTCCAAGGGAATCATCCCGTCTCGTCCCGTCATCCAGTTCCGGGCAGTCGGAGATTTAGGGACACCCAGAGCATGAGGCTGTGTCCCTGGCCATTGTGTCTAATAGCACTGATGGCCCTATCCTCCAGGAACGATTTAATCCAGCCCAATTATAGTTTTGGCCTTCAAAACTCCCATGGCAATGAGTTCACGGGTGGACTGTGCGTTGTATGAAGTATTTCCTTCTGTTGTAACCTGCAGCCTATTAATTTCATTAATTTCTCCTACTCTATCGTCCTTCTTGTACAAAAGCTGTTCCATGCCCTTCATCATTTGGTCGCCCTTGTCTGTATCTTTTCCTTTGTAATCTCTCTTTGCTGAGATAGGGCAGCCAGAACTGAATACAGTAGTTAAGGTGTGGGCATAGCATGCATTTATAGTGTGACACTGTTTTATTATCTATAGCTCTCCTAATGTGTCTAAACATTGGTAGCTCTTCTGACCGCTGCTATAAATTGTGCAGATGTGTTCAGAGAACTCTCTCTTATGACTCCAAGAATTAGTTCTTAAGTGGTAACAGTTAATCTAGACCCCATCATTTTGTATGTCTAGGTTTTCTAATGGGCTCTTTGCATTTATCTGTCACTGAATTTCATTTTATTGCCCAATCATCCAGTTAGGAGATTGCTTACTGCATTCTTCCTGAGATTGGCCTAATTTAGCAAGTGTCCCACGTTTTGAGACTCCTGCCTCTCTTCTACAAGTCACTTCCACAAGAGAACATCTTTTGTGGCCCTGGCATTCCTTGTCAATTTCCTTTTGCTTGTCATTTTACCCCTTGTCCCACCCAAAATAAATCCTTCCCCTCTCCTTGCTGATTACATCCTTCCTCTCATGTTTGCAGGCAGGCAGGTTTGCTACCACTGGTCATACACTGCTCTGCTCTAGCACTTTCCACTCCACAGCGATCTCAGAGCATTAATGACTAACACAGCAACTCTGTTTTCCTCAAGGTTAATTTAGAGTTAAGGCTGTTGCTCACAGGTGTTTGGCATCAGTACCATCATTGCACAGCTGGGAATTCACTGGTAGGCACTGAGATAGCCACACTCATTTCACTGACACCTTCTTCCCCAAATGTCATACCTGCCTTCCCCGGACTCTGAGGCAGCTCCAAGGACAATTTAGAAAATGGAGGTTTTTTAGTGAATTAAATAAAAGTAGCTCAACCAGCTCAGTTTTCCTTGCAATTTCATTCAGCTGTTTGTGTGCTGCCGAGTTCTGTACTGACACTGCATTGGCATTTCATTGCAGAAGGTGTGGGTAGTGGGGCTTCCCACACCCTCGGAGCGGGAGCGTTTGAGAGAGACATTAGCTAGATGTTTCTGCTAACAGGACCAGCAGTGAAATCGCTAACGATGCCGACACTGACACTGTTATTGGCAGAGCTTGTAGCTATCACCCCCACTCAGATCAATGTAGCTGTTCTCCCATTCTGAGCCAGTTTCAGGCTGCTGCTGACTCAGGCAGACACTACTGCATTGGTCATGCCAGGTTACATTTCAAAGGTGTTTCTTCACAACCATGAGGGCTAGAAATCACAGAATCCTAGAACTGGAAGGGACCTCGAGAAGTCATCAAGTCCAGTCCCCTGCCCTCACAGCAGGACCAAGCACTACCCCCTGACAGGTGTCTGTCCAACCTGCTCTTAAATATCTCCAGAGATAGAGATTCCATAATCTCCCTGGGCAATTTATTCCAGTGTTCAACCACCCTGATGGGCAAGAAATTTTTTCTAATTTCCAACCTAAACCTCCTTTGCTGCAGTTTAAGCCTGTTGCTTCTTCTCCTGTCCTCAGAGGCCAAGGAGAACAATTTTTCTCCCTCCTCTTTTTAACACCCCTTCAGAAACTTGAAATATTTTTTCTTGGGGGGGAGGGGGGGACCGTTTATGACATTAAACATATGCAGGGCTTGCCGAACCGCAGCGAGCCCTGCTCGCCAGCCGCGCTGTCCAGCAATCTGCGCATGTGCAGATCGCCTGAACCCGGCTCTTCTGGGTTGCAATCTACTCGCCCAGGCAAGTCGATTGCATTATTTGTCGAGCCCTGAACATATGCACGTTTGGAATAAAGCTGAGTTTCTGGAGCACATGTCCACATCACAAATCTATGGGCCCAGATTCTAATGCTAAACAGCAAGAGTCAGCACCTGTGTAACTCCCTTCCACTTTCAACATCTGCTGCGCAATGTCACCTTGTGGAGTACCTTAGTGATGACTCCAGCAGCTCAGGACGTAACAGATAGGACATTCACGGTCACACCCCCCCCAGGGGAGATCAGGAGTGAGCACCACACCCATTAAGTTATGGTGCAAGATTACCCAGTCTGCAAAGTACGGTGAGTAAGGCCTTAAATCCCAGCTTGGCATGTTCTGAACATGAGGGCCATTATGCAACAGGCACACAGAGTGTGTATACACAGGGAGAATTGCGCTAATAACCTGTACTACAACTTTGGCTCCAGCTCACAGCAGGGAAGAGCACCTCCTCAGGCAACCAGCTCCATGTCATCAGCTGCAGTCCAGCCAGGCACCAGATCATGGCGGAGGAGGCGCATTAGTGAGCAGACACCGAGACACCTCAACGAGAATTCCCTTTTGAGGCAGGCTTTCGCCCAGAAACCAAAGGACACCTCTGGGTGAAAATGAGGGCAGTCGGCAACTGGCAGATTCCCCCCAGGGCAGGGGGCACACTGGAAAACTGTCTACAAGCCCCTTGTAGAAGCAAAGGGATTTTATCGAAGTGTAAACTTGGAGCTTGCGTTTTTCTATTTAGTTTCTATGTAACTAGTTTGTGCTGGAGTCCCTCACTAGCCCATCTCAGAAATCCAGTGTTGGTTGATTTCTTATCCCCAGCAGGCCTCTGGTGTGCAAACCGTAGGGGGCCACATGTGGGGATTAAGGACTGGGAGAGGAGGGATTCGAGGAGTAAGGACTGGGAAGTCAGTAGCCTGGTTAGAGCCAGGGGGAGACCTTATGCTTGTGGGCTGGCCTCTGGTGTCAGGCATCTGAACCATAGTGGTGCAGCATGAAAGCTCCTGGGCAGAGACAGAACCTGTCCCCCTCTGGGCAGTCCTCAAAACTCTAACAGACCACAGTCCAAACAAATCGATCACAGACAGCTTAACGTCTCTGCGGCGGGCGCTAGGAAAGTGCAGGGTGTGTGGGGGTCGGGCAGGGCCTTACCACTGGGGCGCTCACACTCTGCTGGGGGGGAACATGGCACAAGACAGTTGCCTGAAGATGGCGTGTGCAGTCCCCACTGGGGGCTGTGCATTTTGACACTCCTGGCTGCAGGATGCTGGGAAATGCCTTTCATAAAACGGGATCCTCGCTCATTCCACGTGGAGGGGATGAGCATGGGCCAGCAGGGGGCTACCCAATGAAAGATCCAGGGAGATTAGCCTGGCTTGGGCTGAGCTCTGAAGAGCTGCGTAGCTGTATGTAGATGAAGCTTCGTATTCGGGTGTCTCATGTACAAGGGGAACATGGGTTCATTTCACTAGTTACTGTGTGGACAGAAACAACCCTTTGACGACTCCTGCTCTGAGTTATTAGTTTGGAGCGGCTGGGATCAGACTGGGGGTTAACCTAGGTCCCCAAGACACTGCAGCCCTGGTGCCCCCCCACGCCGGCCCTTGTCGTCACTCTGTGCGCAAGCGCTCAGCTACACTCGGAGCTGTGCGCGGCAGAGCCAGAAAACGCAGTCTTCTGTTCAGAAAACAGCACCAATGGGAAGCTGTCACACTCAGAACCCCGGCACAGATCCCCCAGGGACATAAGCAGGTTCTCCGTGGCCTGCTGTGTGGTTCAGCCGGAGGGCAAGGGGCACTGGGGAAGTCCTTGGCCGGTACTCTACAGGTCAGATTAGCAGGTCACAACGGCCCTTTTTAGCCTTAACTGCCACGAATCTATGAGCAATTTTGTACTACCTGGATTTTAGTTCCTCGAGGTCTCCCAGGAAGCTAGCTCCCCTCCATTCCCTGCCACGCATTCTCTGCTCTCCCTGCATGGATCTTGCCCCCAGAGGTCTCGCTCAAAGCCCTAGCCCCCAGCTTGACTACAGACCCCTCTGCTCTCCGGGCCGGCTCCTCCCAGCAGGCTGACTACGATGCTTGGGGTAGGACTGCTGGCTTTGATGCTCCTTTCTTTCTCCCCATGCACCAAGCACTCTGAGGCATTCTTCTGCCATGCTAATTTACCTGGCTGGCCTGCCTGTGGCATCTGCACTCCTCCAAGCATTGGCTGCTGCTGGCTGGAAGCGCCCGACATCTGGACCTGCTGGATGCCGGAAGCCCCTGCTAGGATGGCACTGGCCCCCGGCTGGCTTGCTTGGACAGGCCCTCCTGAGCCTGGGGGCCTCCGGTTTGACAGCCCTTTTCCAAAAGCCACAGCCGCCACCAGTGCATTGGTGTCCGCGGGGTTGAAAGTCTGCTTGTTCTGCCGTAAGCCTGCAGGGAAAGAGAAGATTTCTGGAGCATTTCAACTGCCTCGCCCATTGGCCACTGCCAGGAGGCTCTGCGCCTGTAACAAGGACGAGCTAAGGAGCTAGTGGCACTCAGGAGATCCTCACGGAACGTGCAAGTCAGTCTCTGTGTCTCATTCCCACTCCGTAAAACGGGGACAATAGCCCTGCCACACCAGGGTGCAGGCTGCTAAACTCACTAAGGACTGCGCGGTGCTCAGACACTGTGGTACGCCAGTGATACATCCGTGAGACTGCATAAAGGGTGTCCGAGATGCCATGCTAGGCACTGAGCAGGGAGCTATGCAAGGAAGTGACCAGCTTACACTGATGGTTGGAAAATTAACCCTGCACTCCGGAACAGAACATTCATGGGCCATGCCGTGCACACAGATCGATCCCCGCAGCCATGGATAGCATGTTCAGAGAGGGGAGGTGTCCTTTGTGGACAGCGCAGAGGCACCTGTGACATACGAATGGTACCTGCTGCCCACGCGCATTCTGCTTCCCGCTGCGCACGTGCTCCCACGTGGCACGGGCAGAGCTGGTCCTGTTGGCAGGGTTCTGCTGCTAGCCAAGGCACAAAGGCCCTGACCTTCCCAGTCCCTTCGTACCGGAAAGCAGCACGTTGGAGTATAATGCTAAGGGGGGGGGGGCATGGACGCAGCTCGAAGAACAACAGTTACAGAACTGGTGAGTAACCGGTCAGGGGAAGAGGGGTCTGTCTTTTCTTCTTGCATGTCCATTCCACTGCGGGTGCAGTTTGGCCAGCAGGAAGGTTTCAGAAGTGGGGGGAGGGATAGCTCAGTGGCTTGAGCATTGGCCTGCTAAACCGAGGGTTGAGGGGGCCATTTAGGGATCTGGGGCAAAATCTGTCAGGATGGTTCTTGGTCCTGCCACGAGGGCAGGGGACTGGACTCGATGACTCTCAAGGACCCTTCCAGGCGTATGAGATAGGTACAGCTCCATATATTACATTATTATAAGTGACCTGAACAAGAGCAGAAAGGCCACTCCTCCAGACCAGCATCTTTCCACGAGGCTTGGAAAACAGCAATGACTCGTGAAAGCACGTCCCAGGTCGCAGGCTGTAGCCCTGCAAATGTCACTTACCCCAGGATTGCAGCTGATGCTGCATGAGCTCTGACAGGCATGACGATT
Organism: Pelodiscus sinensis; assembly: GCF_052426305.1. Taxonomy (NCBI): domain Eukaryota; kingdom Metazoa; phylum Chordata; order Testudines; family Trionychidae; genus Pelodiscus; species Pelodiscus sinensis. The sequence goes on from NC_143060.1 coordinate 688,523, forward strand.
ACCACTTGTACCTGGAGCTCTTCAAGATGGATTCTGCATATTCCACTCATGGGACATATTGAGTGATCCGGGCATGAGTAGCACTGTACTGAAAAGGCTAGCCAGCTTAGCCATTGTATACATTGTCTTTTGGAAACCACAAAGGTTATTGAGACTTGCAGCATTAGGAAGCAAGCACAAAACAAAGGTCTCCCCCTCTGGGAACTGGTTATCCTAGGAGCTTTGATTTCTTAGATCAGTGGGAATTCTACCAGAGCTAAAACACAGAATTTAGCCGAGTGAAGCCAACGTTTGTTTCTACTCAGTTTGTGCTGCTAAACCACAGCATAAATGCAACAATCCCCAGACAGACCATGCTCAGAAAAGCAGCCCCATGATGAGAGTAGATTCCCCACCTCCCACTCTAATAGTTACATCAGATGCTTCCACAACAGTTTAGGGAGTGTCTCAAAAATCAACTAATACAGCCAGGACTATACTAAAGCCGGAAGGTCGGCTTAAGGTAGCAACTCCAGCCACATAAATAATGGAAATAACGTGGCTGGAGTTGATGTACCTTAAGACAGCGGGGGATCGATGGGAGCAAACATTCCCGTCGGCTTCCCTTACTCCTCATGAATCACAGAGTATCGGTGCTGCCCTCAGCATTGGATTTAGCGGGACCTTACCAGACCCGCTAAATCGAATGCCAGAAGATCAGTCTCCAGCATGGTAAGTATAAATGCGGTCTAAGTATTTGGCATTTAAACTTCATGAAAACTATGTGATGTTACATGCATCGTTTTTGCTTATCTGTATCCTGTTCTGACGTAACAGCAAATATTTACCCTGTAATACCTCTAACTAAACAGCCCATCAAATGCGAAAGAAGCTTTGTATAAAGCAAACAAAGATTTTTAGCAAGAAAGTACTTATTCATGTGCATTCAAAGCCAAGTGGTCACTTTGTGTCATGATCAGCAACCCAAGACCCTAAATACACCCTGGGTGGTGGCCCTATCAGCTTGCTTTCTAGAAGTTATAAGCATGGATCCAGGGAAAAATCCTGTATCTCTGGGCTATTTGGACTCTTTTAGGGAAGGGCCTCAGGCCTGGTCTACACTGGCAGAGAAAATCAATGCAAGATACTCAACTCCAGCTACGGGAAGCGCTGATAAAAGCGCCCTCAGCATTTGATTTAGCTTGCCTTTACTAGACCTGCTAAACTGAACCTCAGAGGATCGATTGCCAGAGCGTCAATCCTCTGGTAAGTGGAAACATGGCCTCAGATGCAAAGTGGAGATTCCCAGGGAATCTGGGTACCTCAAAAAGACTTTGGGAAACTAGTAATTTGTTACATCATTGCCACCATTTGGAATTCTAGACTGTGATTCACCTGTGTATATATTTTATCTGCTTTAACATCTCACTAACTCTCACTTCCTTTTCTTAGCTAATAAACCTGGAGTTAGTTTACTACAGACTGACTACTTGTGTTGTCTTTAGTGTGAGATCTAGAAAGCAACATGACAGGGAGCGTGACTCTCTTTTTTGGTATGAATGGCCATTTATCACTATCTGCAGTTTGTCTGGGTAACAAGACAGACTGGAGAGTCTAAGGGGACTGTCTGTGATTCCACAGAAGGTATTGCCTTGGTGAACTCTAATTACAGAGCACACCGCCAGCTGAGGTCTCGGCCCTACTTTGATGTAGTCTGCCCAGAGGTAGGCACTCCTGGTTGTGAGCCACTCCCCACCGCATGACAGGTTATGCGTGATACAGCTGAGGTCAGACTCTCAAGCAGAGATGAAAGTGAAATTAGTCCTGGAAGGAAACCACATAGCTGACTTTGGAGGTGGAGGTCAGAAGATCCTCAGGACGAAGTGTCCCATTTTTGCCTTTTGTCTGGAGGAGAAAACTGAGGAGGATGCTTCTCAATTAATCTCTCTTATTCTGGGTGAGGAACTATTCAGACCTGTGGTGCCCTGTAGATCCACATGAACTGGAGCCATCACCATGCTAGAAAGAACTGGAAGATATGAAATGCTCAATCTGGATGGCTTCTTTGGATAGTTTACATTGGTGTGATCCAGAGCTATTCTGGTTTTAGGCTGTGGCCCCTTAGCCAACTGTGGCCCCATGCTGAATTCACAACCCCAGGGATCTGATGACTCTGAAATGGGAATTCTTTTCCAGCTCCAAGAGACGTCTCATCTTGGCCTTCTGATTGCCTGGACTCAATGTCCTCAGGTCCAACATGATGTCAGGGGGTTAAGACCTCTGTGTGGAGCACTCTGTCAAGGGCTTTGCCTGTCTTTCAATGGGGCTGAAGGTTTAGCTCCTGAACAGTTGAGTGCCTTAGAACAGGAGCTCAGTGCAGAGCCAGATGCTTTTGGCGTAATTGACTTCCTGATTGGAAATGCCTGGACCTGATTCAGACCAGCCGTTCTTTCCCTCGGGTGATTTTGATTCCCTCAGATCTCCAAGAGACAACAGTCAAAACTTCCTGTGGCTTGAAATCTTTTGTCTCTCCTGCTGGATGTGGGGAGTAAATGTGGTGCAGACAGCATAGCACAAAGAAAGCTGCCTTTTCTTTAGTCATTTGAAGCACCTGGGGTGGGCATCTGAAGCTGGGAAGACCATGGAGCATCACACGTATCTTTTAAAGCCGCACTTCTCGGTCTCTGGACCCCACCAGGTACTGGTACTGTCACGAGACTCTAAAACCGTGGTCCCCAACCCGGTGCCTGTGGGCGCCATGGCGCCCGCCGGGCTCTTTACATGCGCCCGCGGAGCAATCTGGGCTGGCAGGTGCCAGCCCCGGGTGCGCCGCGCATACCCTTGCCGGTTCTGGCTCCGGCCTTGGCCCCGCGGCACTTACGGGGGGGGGGGCACCGGCCCCGGGCGCTTGCCAGGGGGCGCCTTCCCCGGGCGCGCGGCTATGGGGGGGGGGACCGGCTCCGGCCCCGTGGCTATGGGGGGGCCGCCCCCGGGCGGGCAAGTGTCCCCACCCCCTGACGCCCGGCGGGCGAACGGCCACGCCCCCTGGCGCCCGCCAACCTGAAAAGGTTGGGGACCACTGCTCTAAAACCTAAAGTACAGTGAACTACCGACTCACCAAACTGAACTGCCCGACTACACAGAGAATAAAGGCCCTTCTGAAAGTTCTTCCAGAGCCACAAGATCTGGGGAAGGCCCGGTCTGTCCGAGAGCTGTGCTTGGAAGGGAATGAGGTGGAGGAGCTAATCCACTTCTTTCCCTTGTATCTAACACAACTTAGTGCTGTGTCTGAACTGAAGTGACTCTTAGCTGCACTTAAAGTAGTGAACCGTGCTTCTGCCTCTTTACAGGAGCAACAAACTGGATTACTCCTGAGTATCCCCGGAGAGGCCTGGGCTGCTCAGGTCAGATTGTTCTGGGGTGCATGGGGCAGAGGCTGTGTTGGGGTCACCCGACAAGCAGTAACCAAGGCTGGGGAAGGCCAGGTTGGGGGCTGCAGAGAGCTGACCCAGGGCCACATAGCACACAGGGCACTGCCGGTTGCTGTGGAGGCTGAGTGCTGCAGCAGAGCAGGGTTACAGGACAAGTGGCGTCATGGCCTCTCATTGGCCATGGTGGAATGTGAAATGTGACAGCTCCTACTAATGAGTCGATAACATCAAAGCAAATACCCCACCCAGCCCCCACCCGCCTGGGTTTCCTGTCTGCTACACATCTGCCTTAGAGACGGAAAGCCCGCTGAGGCAGAGGAAACCTCTCTTTTGGATCTTGGACACCACCACTTACAGTATCAGCAAGGAAAAAACAAGAAACAGCAGCCCACATGGAGCGCGGCCCAGGCTGTCTGTGCCGGCAGACGCATGGCTGGGATGACGTGGAAGGATGCTCAACACCGTGTCACTCAGGGTACGTCTACACTACAACGTTAATTCGAACTAACTTAGTTCGAATTAGTTAATTCGAACTAAGCTAATTCGAACTAACGGATCTAGACTAAAAAACTAGTTCGAACTAGCGTTTTGCTAATTCGAACCAGCATGTCCACATTAAGTGGACCCTGAACCGGGCTTAAGGATGGCCGGAAGCAGTGCCGGCAGGGCATCAGAGGAGGACTTAGAGCGTGGAGATGCTGTCTCAGGCTAGCTGAGGGCTGCGCTTAAAGGGACCCGACCCCCACCCCGGACAGACAGTTCTCAGGGGTGCCCCGCTTGCAAAGCAGTCTTGGCTTGGAGTGCCCGGAGTACCCACACTGGGCACATCACAGCACTCGGCCATCAGACCGGCTGCACTTGCCGCAGGCTGCCATCTGGGGAGAGGGGGTAATCGGGGGGCTGCAGGAGAGCTTCCACCCCCAGAAGCCCGCAGAGCCAGCCCAGTCCTCCCCATCGGGGGCTCGTGTCCCATTCCTCCCTCACCTCCTTCCACTTACCCTTCCCTAGCCCCTTTTCTTGATGTACAAAATAAAGATAACATGTCTTCCAAAATGGAATCTGTCTTTATTGAACAAAACTGGGGGAGACTGGGAAAAGGAGGTGGGAGAGGGGAAGAGAGAGGCTGGGAGAGGGGAGGGCAACTAAAATGATCAGGGGTTTGGAACAGGTCCCATATGAAGAGAGGCTAAAGAGACTGGGACTTTTCAGCTTAGAAAAGAGGAGACGGAGGGGGGACAGGATAGAGGTCTCTAAAAGCAGGAGTTGGGTGGAGAGGGTGCATACAGAAAAGTTCTTCATTAGTTCCCATAAAGAAGGACTAGAGGACACCAAAGGAAAGGAATGGGTAGCAGGCTTCAAAGTAGTAACAGAAAGTTGTTCTTCACAAAGCAAAGAGTCAACCTGTGGAACTCCTTTCTGCAGGAGGCTGCGAAGGCTAGAACTGGAACAGAGTTTAAAGGGAAGTGAGATCAAGTCATGGAGGCTGGGTACATGGAGTGGTATTAGCCAGGGGATAGGAGTGGTGTCCCTGCCCAACGTTTGTGGAAGACTGGAGAGGGATGGCACGAGATAAATGGCTTGGTCACTGTCTTCGGTCCATCCCCTCCAGGGTCCCTAGGGTTGGCCGCTGTTGGCAGACAGGCTACTGGGCTAGATGGACCTTTGGTCAGACCCAGAATGGCCATTGTAAGCTCAGGGCTCAGGGTCGGGGGTCTCAGTGGACCCCCTTGATTTTCATGCACACCTGCTCCTGGGTGGCCAGGCTGGCAGCTCTCCTGCCCAAGCCGGCCACTTTCCTGTGCCTAGTGCGGAGGTCGTGGACGAGGTCCACGATCTCCGCACTAGCCCAGGTGGGTGCCCGCCTCTTGCAGTCCCGGGCAAGCTCCCTTGAGCCGCCAGCCTGGTCCTGGGAAGAGGGAGAGGGCTGGGGGGCATCGGGTGGGTGGCTCGATCCGTGCCAGGTGCAGGGTCTGCTGGCTGGGTGCTGGCAGGCTTGCACCTGGCACGGGCACCGTAGCCAGCCCGTGCCCCTTTAAGGGGTCCGGGGCCGGGAGGGGGGCAGACGAGTTTCCCTGGTGTTGGCCAGAGTGGCCACCAGGGAAACCTGGGGAGAGCTAGCCTCCCACTAGTTCGAATTAAGGGGCTACACACCCCTTAATTCGATCTAGTAAGTTCGAACTAGGCTTAATCCCCGTGGAATGAGGATTACCTAGTTCGAACTAAGCGCTCCGTTAGTTTGAATTAAATTCGAACTAACGGAGCGCTAGTGTAGCGTCTATGAAAGTTAGTTCGAACTAATGTCTGTTAGTTCGAACTAACTTTGTAGTGTAGACATACCCTCAAAGTAAGACAGAGTAGGCTGTTTCATGTCTTGAAACACACTTAACCATGGGCATGCATCACACTAGGGTAGGGCTATATATATAAATAGATGCAAATAGCTTCTTTCACACTGATGGGCATGAATACAAAGATTAAGGCAAGCCTACACATCACACAGGCCCCGTTTATGTCAGTTCTGCTGATATTAATGAAATGCAAGTCACCTGATTTCCACCCTTACGACAGCACTTTTAAGGAGCAACGACGGTCCAGGAATGTAACTACTAAAACGCATCTCAACAGAAGACCATTATACCGGCTACCTTTTGTTTTGGCTCCTGCCCGCGGGCCACTTGTTGAGCCCTGCGTAAACCCAAACCGCACCGCGGGCCGCAATCAAACGGGCTGCGGGCCACATGTTGAATAGCCCAGGTCTACAGCAAGGCTACCAGCGGGCACATTCTCGACTCATTCAGAAAATGGCTAAGGGGTTTCTTGTTTTCTCCTGGACTTGCACGGCCACTCCAATTATTTTATTCTGTGTTGGCACACCCCAGGAGCTGCATTCACTACCACCTACAGGGATGCAAAGCGACATTCCGGACAGGACAGAACTCTTCGGAGAGATGCTAGTTTGAGTCCATTCAATTTCTCCAATGCACAGAATACTGCACGCCTGCCACCACAGAAACCCAACTCATGCACTCTGGATTCCCTTCCAAAAACCTGAGCTCTCTGGCTCAACGTCCCCCCGCCCCGGACCCTTCTCCCATAAGGCCTGCTGCTCTGCCTATGCCCTATGGTGCGTGTTCTACTTGCCCTTTCCATCCCTCCCTTTGCACCCCACCTCCACTCCAACGCGATACCTCCACTCTCAGACTCTCGCTCCTCCTTGCTGATTTTCTCCAGCAGGTTTGAGCATATTTTGTTCAGGCTCTGGATCTGCTTCTGCAAAGTAAGAGTAATGAGAAAGTGCAAGGACATTTCCAGCATAGTGCAGGACAGCAAGGCTCATGTAGAAACCCTTTGCCTGGGGCCGTGAGACTGACTGCGGGCATTTAGGGAGCCAGGGCCAATAAAAGGTTGGGCTAGAATAGCCATGTAAACAACCGGAAGTCATTATGGTGATGTCACTTTAGGAGGAGATGAAGCCCAATCGTCTGGATCAGCTGGAGAAATCACATAAGAATGGCCATTATGGGTCAGACCAAAGATCCATCCAGCCCAGTGTCCTGTCTTCCAACAATGACCAATGCCAGGTGCCCCAGAAGGAGTGAACAGAACAGGGAAACATCACATGATCCCTCCTGTCGCCCATTCCCAGCCCCGACAAACAGAAGCTAGGCATATCATTCCTGCCTATAGCCATGGATGGACCTAACCGCCATGAATCTATCTAGCTCTTTTGTAAACCCTGTTAAAGTCCTGGTCTTCACAACATCCTCTGGCAAGGAGTTCCACAGGTTGTTTGTGCACTGTGCGAAGAAGTACTTCCTTCTGTTTGTTTTAAACTTGCTACCTATACATTTCACTTGGTGACCCCTAGCGCTTGTTCTATGGCAAGGAGTAAATAACTCTTCTTTATGCACTCTCTCTACACTCGTCATGATTTTATAGACCTCTATCCTATCCCTCTTTAGTCATCCTTTTTGCAAGCTGAAAAGTCCCCGTCTCCTCATAGGACAGTGGATTCCATACCACTGATCATTTCTGTTGCCCTTTTCTGAGTCTTTTCCCATTCTAATGTATCTTTTTTGAGATGAGGTGACCACATCTGCACACAGAACAGCTGCTCCCCGAGTTACGGCCATCCACACTTACGACCAAAGTGGTCGTAAATGTGAATCCGAGTTACGAACGGCGATCCGCACTTACGAACAGCGCGGTTGCCATGGAACTCTATGGGATCCGAGTTATGAACACTTCGAGTTACGGACCAAGTGTTGGTCCATAACTTGTTCGTAACTCGGGGAGCGGCTGTATTCACAATATGGGTGTACTATTTATATATATATATATATATATATATATATATATATATATACAGGCAATAGAATATTCTGTCTTATTCTCTAACCCTTTCTTAATGATTCCCAATACTGTTTGCTGTTTTGACTGCCGCTGCACACTGAGTGGATGTTTTCAGAGATCTATCCACAATGACCCAAGCTTGCTCTCTTGAGTGGTAACAGCTATTTTAGTCCCCATCATTTTGTACATACAGCTGGGACGATGTTTTCCAATGTACATTACTGTGCACTTAACATTGAATTTCACCCACCAGTTTGTGGCCCAATCACCCAGTATTGTGAGATGTTTTTGTAACTCTTTACAGTCTTACTGGGACTTAATAAAAAACTACTCAAGAGAGTTGTCTGCCAGTGTTGTTCCTGCACTGTTCACCTGTTTTTCTGGATCATTTATGAATGAGTTGAATAGGATTGGGTGCAGGACAGACCCCTGCGGGAGACCGCCAGGTACCTCTCCAGTCTGAAAACTGATCAATGATTGCTACCCTTTGTTTCCTGTCTTCTAACCAGTGACCAGGGCATAGTATCCAGAGAAACGGGGAACCTGCACCCTTTCTCTGGACAGCTCGCTGTTCCTTCCCTACCTGAGCCGCATCAGCACTGATTCGAGTTGCATCTGTGATCAGCTGCTTCTCCTGCTCCTCCACCTCAGGGTCAGGCTTGGTACGGAGATGATCTGGCACCACCTCATGGCTGAAGACTGGCACACGCCCTTCTGTCTGTCGCTGGAAGAACCCAACAATCCAGACTCAGAGCCCAGCAGTCACACCACTGGGGCAAGGAATGCAGGTGAGGGAGCCAGAGCCCTGGCTAACAACGTGCTGCAGAGGGATCTGAGCTACAAAGCAGTAAGTGATTTGGGTCTAATAAGTTCTATGTCTGTCCTCATGGTATCCAACTATGCTATGGGCCGCTTGAGATCTCTTCTCCCCCAGGGTGACACTGGTCACAACAGTCATGTTTAGTTGGGATCATAGGACCATAGGGCTGGAAGAGACCACAGAAGGCCATCAAGCCCAGCCCCCTGCCCTAGACAGAACCAATCCCAACCACGCCACACGTCAGTATCAGGGGCTGGGAGTTCTTAGTGGCACGTCTGGACAACAGAATGTGCAAAGGGGAACCTGGGAGAATGCGGCTGGGCAGCCAGTGGGGAGGCCAGTCAGTGCTGGGGTAGTCCCTCGGGGGGCTCTGGCTGCACGTTCGCAGAGTGGAACAAGTAACACAGATGGGCCCGAAGTGCAAGTTTGCAGGTGGCAGCTGCTATGGGATAAGCCACTCTTCCCCACAGCGCTCACCCTCTCTGCCCTCTGCGGAATAGCTGCATGTTCAGCACCAGGAGGCTGTAGGGGAGTCGGAGCTCGTGCCTGAAGCCCAGCCCAGTATGCCCCGGGGAGCAGCTCAGAGCTGCTGGGCTCTTACCATGATCTCCTCATCACGATCTGGAGACAGCACCAGAGGGATGATGACCTGGTTGCGCATCAGGGGTGTCTTCTCGTGCTTCAGCACTTTGTTCAGCGTGTTCAGCTGGCCTGAGAGCAGCGCAAAGCTGTCCAGGACCGAGGGCCTGGGAAGGGAGAGGGGATGAGCGAGACCGGGCATGTGCTCACAGCTGTGAGACCCTCACGTCCAGGGGCCGCACAGGCTGGGTGAGCAATGGTCGGCTGTGAGAGTCCTGAAAAAAGCCTAACTCCAGGACAGCCGACAGATTTCGCCAGGCCCTAGGCAAGCTGGGGATTGGCTCCAGGTCTCTGGAAGGGGTGGGGCCTGGCCTCCCCCAGCCAGCTCTTCAGGGCTCTGTCCAGGCTTGGGGCCCCAGCTGCTGCCATTACAGTGGCAACGGCGGGTGCGAGCCTTGTCCCCTTTAAATCGCCAGCCCCAGGAAGCTCTCAGGAACAGAGGGCTCAAAGCAGGGACTGACAATGCCCCTCCCTGTGGGATGCCGGTGGAGGGTGCGGGGCAGGCCCAGCATCACGGGGAGGGGAGAAGGGGAGCCGGGGCCTGGAGATGCTCACTCCCCATTGTATGTCACATGGCTGTGCCCGAGACACCCGTCAGCTCCCACTGGGAGGAGAGAAGGGCTCAGGGCCGGATGTGACACTTCAGAGCCAATGAAGCAGAGGAGGTTTCTGGGGGTTCTGACAATCGTGAGGTATAAACAGCAATGCTCTCCCACGCTTGGCAGCAAGGAGAGCCTCCGCCACTCAGCCACTGGGCCTGACAAGTCTCAGAGCGAGCCGCGTTTGTCTGTACGTGCACAGACGAGGAGTCAGTCCACGGCGCTCCTTCCCGCGGGTCCAGACGGTGAAGATGTCATCACAAGGAAGCCCCTGAAGAATTCTACAGGAATTTCAACCATTTCCACCCCATCAACCTCGGCCGGGACCAGTCCACACAAGAGATCCACTTCCCGGACATTACAGCTGGTCACATACACAGCACCCTATACCGAAACCAACTGATGGCTGTTCTTGCCTACATGCCTCTAGCTTCTGCCCAGGACACATCCCCATCACACAATCAGTTTTCTACACCCAAGCTCGAAGATACAAACAGATTTGCTCTAATCCCACAGATCGAGACAAACACCTACAAGATCTTTATCAGGCATTCTTAAAACTTAAACACCGCCTCAGAGAAGCAAGGAAACAGACTGACAGAGCCAGACAAGTACCCAGAAGTCACCTGCTTCAGAAGGGGGCTGCCATCATGTGATTTCCATAGCAAGCCTCTGGGGAACGCACAGCAACAAACGTCAGAGCTGCCTGTGTAGCAGTCAGGCCGCATGGCTGCCAAGGCCAGGAACTGCGGAACGAACAACAGACCCATCGCACAGCAAATGTGGCTTCTCAAGACGTTCTTCTCCACGCGAATCCCACTCAAGGGCTGCTTCAGAGCCATGGATGCAGCTTCATGCTAGGGGTGTGAAAGCATCACCCTTCCCAGGGACCAGTTAACTGGTGCTTGGGAGCAGCCTGCTGCAGACAAAGAGCTGTCCCAGTGTCAGGGCTGGGAGGCTCATGGTGCCGGTAGTAACAGCCCCCGCACTGGGATCCGCTTTATCAGTTAACCAGTTACACGTTAGGTGACCCTAACCATTAACTAGGATTTCACAACCCTACTTCATGCACAAGGCCCAAGTGCCTCTTTAGCACGAACCACGGCTCCAAGCCACAACTACGACTTTTACTGCCGCACTTGGGGGGAGGAGGAAGAACGACAGAGACCCCCCCAACCCGGAGCGGAATGACACTGAGCTGGACTCTGTCAGGTTTCAGAGCGACTCCATCCCTGGCTGGATGAAGGAGCTTACGGCTCTGCTGAAGGCTCTGATTCAGTGCAGATCCCAGCCTCCCATGGGACTGTGGGTGCCCCAGTTTGGTGCCAAGGAGGCGACAGTGGCAGGTCTGCGCCGAACCAGGGATGCAGCGCAGAGCCAAGGATGGATCATCCCCTCCACCAGAACTCTGACGGAGGCTGCCTCCTGGTGGCGTGGCCAGATAGGTCAGAAAGCCATTCCCAGGCAGGGACAAAATCTAACCGGATCTTTCCTTTCAGTGAATTCGGAGAAAGCCGAGAAAGTTGGTTGCCAGTGACAGCGAATCAGCCAAGACGTTTGCTAAACGTTTCCAATGGTTAAATGCACTCTGTCAAAAAGAACGATTCATTTCCAGTCGGAATTTGTACAGCTTCAACTTCCCGCCACTGGATTGTGCTAGACTTTTCTCTGTTATTAATAAGGCTCTTTAGTCTCTTTGTTTCCCCATAGCTACTTATAGACTGTAAGTCACCCCTTAACCGTCTCTCTGTTAAGAGAGACTAAAATAGCAGACGTTATCACTGGTTTTCTAATCCTTTATTCATTCTTGTGGCTCTTCTCTGAACCCTCTACAATTAATCAGCCTCCTTACTGAATTGTAGGCACCAGAACTAGCCACAGGACTCCAGCAGTGGTTGAAGAGTGCCAAAATACAGAGGCAAAATAACCGCGCTCCTAGTCAACATTCCCGTTTATTCCTCTCAGGATAAATTTAGCTCTTTTGGCCAGAGCACGGAGAGCTCATATTCAAATGCTTATCCCCCAGGACCCTGGGAGCCACAGCTTACCAGGACAGAATCTCCCATCCTGTAAGCATGGTTGACCTTCTGTCCCAATAGAGATACATTAGCTATATTAAAATGCACACTGTCTGCACTCTACTTAGCCAGGAGACCAGGTCACTCAGTGACCTGTCTCTTCATTATTTAATACTTCCCCTATTTTTGTGTCATCTGCAAACTCTATCAGTAACAATGTGTTTTTCTCCAGCTCACAGACAGAAATGTTAAATAATGTACATCCAAGAACCAGTCCCTGCAAGACACCACTGGACACATGCCCACTTGATGATGATTCTCCATTTACAAGTCCATTTTGAAACCCTTCAGCCAGTTTTAATCCATTTAGTGTGTGCAATAGTCCAGATGTGGGCATATCACGGCTTGAATTAGAGGCAATAGCAGTTTGCACTTCTACAAAGCCTGTAGCTGCTTCTTTGCTCAGAGGATCATCTGCCAAACCCAGCGTGTGGGCCCCTGCCCTCCATAATCACCTACCAGCCATGTGGCAACACCCCCATTGCTAACATGAAAAGTTAACACTGAGGGTACATCTAGACTACAGAGTTTTGTCGACAAAGCTTCTGTCGACAAAGAGCATCTACACTACATTCAGTTCTGTCGACAAAGCAAGCTGCTTTGTCGACATGGCAGTGTAGACGCAAGGACAGTTTACATGCAGTAATGCTTTCTGTCCACAGAACTCTGTCGACAAAAGGCGTTATGCCTCGTGAAATGAGGTTTACCAGCGTCGACAAAACTGCTGAGTCCTGTCGACGTTATGTCGACAACTCAGCGGTAGTGTAGACGCAGGTATAGTTTTGTCGACAAAACCCTGTAGTCTAGACACACCCTGAGAAAGATTTTGTGGGTGGCGATTCTTTTCATGTGATTCAGCAGGTGGAAAAAATAAGGACCACACGTGCAGTCGGGTCTCCAGCAAGCAGAAGAGCACATCTTGCACAACACGGCAGACTAGCTGTGGCACCCCGCACTCACAAGCATGCACATACGTACCAGGTGAGCCGATCATACTCATTCTCGAGCTTATAGATGAAGCTGACCAAGGAGTTTTTCAGGTCAGCCACCTGGCTAATAAGCGCCTCCAGAGACAACTCCAGTTGCTTCTCCTCCCTCTGCAGAAAGTGGGAAAGAGAGGGGTTAGGACACAGCCTAGTGCTCTGGTCACCACCTGTGCCGACCCCCTGCCAGACACACTCGTTTGCAGCACCTCATGCCCCTTAGCAGACAGAGCAATCCCATTCTCCCAGGAAAGACCTGTCCTGGAGATAAAATCCCTGGGCTTTCTCTGCCACACTCATTTCCCTTTTGCCACAACACATTCTCGTGCAGCTCACAAGGCAGCTGGTCTCTCCTCCATTTCCTAAGCACCTCTACTCCTGACCTCCAGACCCACCTGATATGCAGGTAACAGACTCTCTCTCTCTGCCCACCCTTGGTCTCTTTCTGACCACAGGTCCTTCCCCACTGCCGGGACCCTTGCAGGCTCCCACGTTTCATCTGCCACTTTTACTCCGTGACAGGTTCTGAGACACTGTGGTGATCAGAGATGTTAACATTAATCAACTCATCGAATGGTCTACAATAGGGATGTGAAAAGTTAACCGGGAAGTGTCTCCCTAAACAGGTCATGCTTACCAATTCTGGTTAACCAGTAACCGTTGGGGGGCCCACTGTGGACAGGACACATCCCCAAGGCCTTGCCCTGAAGGACTGAGTAGGTCTGCTAGTGATAAACAATTCAGTCTGTAATCGACCAGATTTGTTGTAGGTTTTTGCTTTTTTAAATGACATGGGATTTCCATGAAGCGATTAACAAGGATCTTATCTGAAGAAGCTCATGATGCTATCTATTTTTGTTAGTCTCTACAGTGCCAAAGGACTACTTGTTATTTTTAAGCATCTTCAGTGTTCATATCGACATGCCAAAGTAATTTAGTAGATTTCAGTGCCAGAATGGACAATTGTGATCATCTAGTCTGACCTTGTGTATAATGTAGGTTAGAGAACTGCCCCACAATCATTCCCAGAGACTACCTTTTAGAAAAGCTTCCAATCTTCAATTAAAAATGGCAAGCAATGGAAAATCCACCATAACTCTTCATAAGTTGTTCCTATGGTTTGTTGCTCTATTAACAATTTACACTTTATAGCCACTCTGAATGTGTTTAGCTTCATCTTCTAGCTATTGGCTCATGTTAGATTTTTCTCTACTATACTGAATGGCCAGTTATTAAACACCTGTTCCCCAGAAGTCACTCTTTAATCATCTCTTCAGTAGGCTAAACAGATCAACCCTCCTGCATCTATCACTATAAATAAGGTATGAATTGGATATTGCCGTTATTTTGATTTCAAATATGTCACTTTGGTTTCCCCTTATTAAAAACACTTACGGGTGTTCCATACAGGCTGTCTTTGAAATAAACTAAGGAGGGGCTTTACCACTCTTGTATCTAATCCAGGAAGAGTTCTTACTTAGGCCAAAATACTGGCACTAAACATCATAATTGCCTCTGTCCATGCATAGAGTGCTGCATCAATACAAAATGTGTCACATCCACCTCTGTAGCTACAAAAACGAGCTGCAAATACAGGCAGTCCCCGAGTTACGCGGATCCGACTTATGTCGGATCCGCAGTTACGAACGGGGGTCTTCTCGCCCCGGAGAATGGGAGCAGCGGGACGCCCAGATGCGCCGTGGTCCGCCGCCCCCGTCCTCCGGGGCGAGAAAAGCTGCTCCCCGTCTCCCTGGCCTGCAGGGAGACGGGGAGCAAAGCCTTGGAGCACTCCCGCAGCGGGACAGCCCGGGCGCGCTTGAACTGTCCCCCGCGGGCGTGCTCTGCGGCTTTGCTCCCCGTCTCCCGACCAGCAGACCAGGGAGATGGGGAGCAAAGCCTCAGAGCATGCCCGCAGTGGGACAGCCGCGGCGCGCCTGGGCTGTCCCGCTGCGGGCGTGCTCCAAGGCTTTGCTCCCCATCTCCCTGCAGACCAGGGAGACAGGGAGCAAAGCCACGGAGCACGCCCGCAGGGGGACAGCTCAAGCGCGCCCGGGCTGTCCCGCTGCGGGCATGCTCTGAGGCTTTGCTCCGCGTCTCCCAGGTCAGCAGACCAGGGAGACAGAGCAAAGCCGTGGAGGACTTGGGTGGTCCCGCCATCCCTGTCTCCCTGGTCTGCGGGGGGGGGGGGGGGGGATGTGTGCAGCTAGTGCCCCCCCCCCAGCAGACCAGGCTTTTCTTGCCTACCCCTGGGGTAGAGCAGCTGGGGGCTGCCGGGTTGGTCCCACAGCGCCGCTCCAGACCAACCCGGCAGCACCCCAGCTGCTCTGCCCCAGGCGTCCTGATTCAGCCGCTGCTGGTCAGTTTCAGCAGCGGCTGACTTGGGGACACCTGGGGCAGAGCAGCTGGGGTGCTGCTGGGTTGCTCCAGTAGTGCCGAGGAGCCGCGCTACTGGAGCAACCCAGCAGCACCCCAGCTGCTCTGCCCCAGGTGTCCCCAAGTCAGCCGCTGCTGAAACTGACCAGCGGCTGACTACAGGAAGCCCAAGACAGAGTTGCTCTGCCCCAGGCTTCCTGGAATCAGCCACTGATCAGTTTCAGCAGCAGCTGACTTGGGGACGCCTGGGTTTCTTAAGTTGAATCTGTATGTAAGTCAGAACTGGCGTCCAGATTCAGCCGCGGTTGAAACTGATCAGTTTCAGCAGCGGCTGATGCCAGTTCCAACTTACATACAGATTCAACTTAAGAACAAACCTACAGTCCCTATCTTGTACGTAACCCGGGGACTGCCTGTATCTGCATTGACACCCATGGATGCAAATACCCCACAGATATAAAGCAAATATCCACAAACTTGCACGGTTCTAGAGATAAAACTTCTGTCAGCATCTGCAAAAATTAACCATGGTATACTCATGGATATAAAGCAGATATCCACAGATTTGCAGGGCTCTATTCATGCAATTTAGGGCAGGTGGAAAACCTACACCATTATTTATTACTCTGTGATTTGTATTGTCATTTGAGATCAAAATGACTTCCTGTGTTTTTGTCCTGGAGAACTTTTTCTATGGCCATTTTTATGCTAATGAAGCGCGGGAGATTTAAATCCCTACTTCATTAGCAATTGCGATACGTCTAATTTGCATCCCTTTTCTGAAAAAGGGATGTAGTCTAGATTTAGTGGCTACGTCTACGCTGGCATGATTTTCCGAAAATGCTTTTAACGGAAAAGTTTTCCGTTAAAAGCATTTGCGGAAAAGCGCGTCTAGATTGGCAGGACGCTTTTCCGCAAAAGCTGATCAGAGCTTTGAAATAAGCCCCGCCACTCCCCCTCAGCCCCTCCCGTCAGAGACCCCCCCCGGGTGCCCCCGCCTCTCCCCCTCAGCCCTCCCGTCAGAGACCCCCCCCGGCGCCCCCGCCCCTCCCCCTCAGCCCTCCCGTCAGAGACCCCCCCCCGGCGCCCCCGCCCCTCCCCCTCAGCCCCTCCCGTCAGAGACCCCCCCGGGTGCCCCCGCCTCTCCCCCTCAGCCCTCCCGTCAGAGACCCCCCCCGGCGCCCCCGCCCCTCCCCCTCAGCCCTCCCGTCAGAGACCCCCCCCGCACCCCCACCCCCACCCCTCCCCCTCAGCCCTCCAGTCAGAGACCCCCCCCGGCGCCCCCGCCCCTCCCCCTCAGCCCTCCCGTCAGAGACCCCCCCCGCACCCCCACCCCCACCCCTCCCCCTCAGCCCTCCCGTCAGAGACCCCCCCCGGCGCCCCCGCCCCTCCCCCTCAGCCCCTCCCGTCAGAGACCCCCCCCGGCGCCCCCGCCCCTCCCCCTCAGCCCCTCCCGTCAGAGACCCCCCCGCACCCCCACCCCCACCCCTCCCCCTCAGCCCTCCCGTCAGAGACCCCCCCCCGGCGCCCCCGGCCCTCCCCCTCCCGTCAGAGACCCCCCCCCCGGCGCCCCCGCCCCTCCCGTCAGAGACCCCCCCGGAGCCCCCCCCGGGCCGGCTCAGCGGGGGGGGGGGGGGGGGGGGATGCCGCCGCCGCTCCGCTCACCTGCATGGCTGCATCCTCTGAAGACACCGACCCCTCCCCCTTCTACTTCCGGGTCGGGGGTGAGAGGTCAGCGCGGGCCGGAAGCGGGGCCGGGCCGACATGGCGGGCAGCGAGCGCGGGGACGCGGAGGTACCGACCCGGCTGCGGGGGGGCCGTAGGGCGGTGAGCCGGGGGGGGGGGCCGTAGGGCGGGGGGGCCGTAGGGCGGTGAGCCGGGGGGGGGGGGGGCCGTAGGGCGGTGAGCCGGGGGGGGGGGCCGTAGGGCGGGGGGGCCGTAGGGCGGTGAGCCGGGGGGGGGCCGTAGGGCGGGGGGGGCGGGGGGGGGCCGTAGGGCGTGCAGCGAGCCGGGGGGGGGGGGGGGGGCCGTAGCGCGGGGGGGCCGTAGGGCGGTGAGCCCGGGGGGAGGCCGTAGCGCGGGGGGGCCGTAGGGCGGTGAGCCGGGGGGGGCCGTAGGGCGGGGGGGGCGTAGTGCAGTGAGCCGGGGGGGGGGGGGGCCGTAGCGCGGGGGGGCCGTAGGGCAGTGAGCCGGGGGGGGGCCGTAGGGCGGGGGGGCCGTAGGGCGGTGAGCCGGGGGGGGCCGTAGGGCGGGGGGGCCGTAGGGCGGTGAGCCGGGGGGGGCCGTAGGGCGGGGGGGCGTAGGGCGGTGAGCCGGGGGGGGGGGGCCGTAGGGCGGGGGGGCGGTGAGCCGGGGGGGGGGGCCGTAGGGCGGGGGGGCCGTAGGGCGGTGAGCCGGGGGGGGGCCGTAGGGCGGGGGGGCGTAGTGCAGCGAGCCGGGGGGGGGGCCGTAGCGCGGGGGGGCCGTAGGGCGGTGAGCCCGGGGGGAGGCCGTAGGGCGGGGGGGCCGTAGGGCAGTGAGCCGGGGGGGGGCCGTAGGGGCCGTAGGGCGGTGAGCCGGGGGGGGGGGGCCGTAGGGCGGGGGGGCCGTAGGGCAGTGAGCCGGGGGGGGCCAGGGGGCCGGGGGGGGGGGGCGGGGGGGCCGTAGGGCGGTGAGCCGGGGGGGGGGGCCGGGGGGGGGCCGTAGGGCGGGGGGGCCGTAGGGCGGTGAGCCGGGGGGGGGGGCCGTAGGGCGGGGGGGCCGTAGGGCGGTGAGCCGGGGGGGGGGCCGTAGGGCGGTGAGCCCGGGGGGGGCCGTAGGGCGGGGGGGCCGTAGGGCGGTGAGCCGGCGGGGGGGCCGTAGGGCGTAGGGGCCGTAGGGCGGTGAGCCGGGGGGGGCCATAGGGGGGGGGGGGGGGGGGGGGGGGGGGGCCGTAGGGCGGTGAGCCGGGGGGGGCCATAGGGCGGGGGGGCCGTAGGGCGGTGAGCCCCGGGGGGGCCGTAGGACGGGGGGGGCCGTAGGGCGGTGAGCGACGCGGGGGGGCCGTAGGGCGGTGAGTGCAGGGGGGACTGTAGGGCGGGGGGGGCCGTAGGGCAGTGAGCCGGGGGGGGCCATAGGGCGGTGAGCCGGCGGGGGGGCCGTAGGGCGGGGGGGCCGTAGGGCGGTGAGTGCGGGGGGGACTGTAGGGCGGGGGGGTCGTCACGGTCTCCGCTCGTACCTGTCCCACGCTATGGTGACTGGTTTCCTTTTGCTGCAGATGGAAGAGGCAGGCCAGGTCTTCCTGCTGATGAAGAAAGACTATCGGATCTCCCGCAACGTGCGCCTCTCCTGGTTTCTGAGTCACCTGCGCCAAGTCATTTGTGCTGTGCCTGAGTGTGAGCTGGTGAGTATGCAGGCTCAGGATTGACGTAGGGGGCTTGTGCAGTGACCTGTGCCCCCGGGATTGGCAGGTTGGCCGTGGAGGAGAGAAGATGTAGGCATTTTTGGTCAACACTGCTCCTTGGGAGTCTAGAATCCCTGTGAAAGCCTCTCGCCTGGGTATTTGTTCTCTCCTCTTCCTGCTCGTCTGGACGCCTGGCTTTTCCTCACTTGCTGCTTTTCTCCTGCAGGTGAAGTCTGATAATGAACTGGATATTCTCAGCATCCTGCCAAATGGGTGGCAGCCACATGAGTCTGTCCGGCCCAGGCCCTACCTCTTAGTACCCTCCACGCAGGTCACCTTCCTGGCACGACAGTACCGCTTTGTGATTGAGCTTGATCTGAGCCCGTCCACAGGCATCGTGGTGAGCGTGCAAGGGGGACCTCGGGGCTCTCACACACAGAGCTCCTGCCGCCAGCTGTGTCCCATCTTGGTGCCAGGCGAGCTTGGCTCCCACTTCCCAGTAAAAGCTCCATGTGCCAGCAGCTGCCACTGGCTGGAATCCCACCCCTTGTGCAGGGTTGTCTGTGCTTGGGTTTTGCCTGGTGGGCACTGGCCCTCACGGGTTGGGGCTCTGCGGAATGTTTCCAGGAGGGCGCGTGGTGGAACGCTAGGTGCTAGGGACCCCCGTCAGTGACACTGGAAAACCAGTTACTGTTTCACCCTTCGTACTTCTGCAGGACGACTCCACGGGGGAGATAATTTTTGACGAGGTGTTCCATGCCCTTTCCCGGTGCCTCGTGGGATTGCTCAAACCCTTCCGAGTCCCTGGTTCAGAAATCACCTACCAGCCAGAGATCTTTGTCACCATCCAAGCATATTCTTCCATCATTGGTCTGCAGTCCCACCAGGTACAGTTCCGTCTCCTTCCTCTCCCCAGTCTTCGTGTGCCAGCTCTTCTTGTTGCCCAGGCTGCTGGGGACATGCAGACGGGAGTTGCGTGCACACTGCTGCTTATGGTGAAGTAGTCTTGGCCCCTCGGAAGCTGTGTTCTGGTGCAATGCTAGACCGTAAGGTCGCTACTCTGTTGTGTTTGTATAGGCCAAACCTCAGCCTCCGGCCCCGATGGGCAGTGCCAAGCAGAGACGGGGATCTGTGGGCAGGAGCCTGCAGTTTATTAAGGGAAATTCATCCCAGATATTCTTTGCCCCAGTGTAAGTTGAACTTTCCTTAGTAGCATTTTTTGAGTGGCTGCCTAGTGAGATTGGACTGTAGCTCAGGTGCTCCCTAACCCACACATGCAAGAGCAGTTCCTGAATGCCAGGTGGTAGGGCCAGAAGGCACCCAGGGAGCTAATTCCTTCCAGGCCAAACCTCAACCCTTAAACGTCAATGCACTGCCATGCCATTTGCAGATCATCAGGCTTCTCACCCTGCTGGCGTGCTGTGTCCCTTTGTGTGTTCGGGCTGTAGGCTGCTTGGGGCAGGCACTGCCTGTTACTCCTGGGGGAGTCCTGCGCCCTCTGGGGGGTGCAGAATTCCTGCCTTCTGCAGACTTCCTGGCTCCCATACAGGAAAAACGGGGAGCAAAGAGCTAGCTGTGTGGATGTGTGCTCCTTCCGCAGCAGCTTGGGTGTGTCTGCTGGGAGTAGCAGGCAGCAAAGACTAGGGATGTAAGTGACTAGCTGACTAGTAACTAGTTTACTCGATCGCCCCCGCCCCTTACTGCCTCTATCAGACAGAGGCAGGGAGCAGGAGCTGGTGCTGGGGGGAGCCAGCTTAAAAGCCAGTTCTGCCCCCCCTCCCCACAGAACCATCTCCGCGGGGGAGGCGTAACGGTGGGGACCAGGTGCACGCCAGGAATCGGCTGTCCTGGCTCATACCTGGCCCCCACACTGTGCTTCAGCCTTTTAAGTATATAAGGAGCTTTATGGCTGTTAATACATTTAAAAGGCAGAGCCCCGGCGGGTCAGCTCCCAGGGCGCTGCCGCTCTGCAGTCCCCCCGTATCCGAATGGACTAGTCAGGTAGCTGATTAAATGCCATTTAGCATCCCTAGCAGAGACCAGATGGCCACAAGGGAGGGGGCGAGGCTGGACATGCCTGAGCGCATCCATGGAGAGCTGCTCTGGGGGTGGGCCCGGGTGATGGGCACCGGCCTGCCTGCATGTGAGTGAGTGAGTGTCCCCCTCCTGTCGGGTGCTGCACCCTGGGCGTGGAGGCGCAGGGCTGGTGATGCCGGCTCTGTGGTCAGGCAGAGCAGAAATGGATCCGAGCGCACTGGAACGGAAGGGGCCTCGGAGGCCAGTCCCCCGCCCTCCAGGCAGCAGTTGGGTCTTGGTCCGTGAAGGCTCCTTTGCCCTGCCAGAGGGGTAGGAGTGGCTGTGACGGCTCTGCTAGGAAGGCCCTTGTGCTTTGTGGCTTTTTTCCCTTGACTTGGGGAATGTCTGAGCGCTTTCCAGTGCCGCTCGGCTTTACAGAGCGCCAAGATGGCGCCGCACCATTTCAGTGACAGTCCTGGAGCGCGGGGGTTTGGCTGCCCGGTGTTGGTAGCGGAACTGTCACGCTTAGGAAATGCTGAGTAGTGGCTGATTTTCACTGTCTGGCCGTCTCGATAAATCCCCCTCGTGTGATGAGGCTGCAGGATCCCCCCGCAGTAACCTTGAGCAATGGAGTCCCAGCCTAGGCACCGATTGGGCCAGGTGCTTGCGTCAGGCCGCATGTGCCTCCTTGGGAAATGCTCGACTGAAGCTAAAGGCAGGGAAGGGTTTGAGGAGCCCCGCACCCTCTCGTTCAGTGCTTTTCCCCTCCCGGCGGCCGGGGGCAGCGGGTGCCTGGTGCATGTCGTGATGTCTCCAGGATGGCGGCTGTCGGGAGGCCTTTCTTGTCATGACATAGTGACGTGCCATCTCCCGCAGTGCCTTAGGGTCCGGCCAGCACTGCCGAGGGGATGAATGTCTCTCCCGTGTGTCTGGCGCAGGTGCTGTTCCAAGGCTGTCGGCTGGAGGAGGGCAAGAGAGAGGCTTTCCTGCAGCAGCTTTACACACAGCTGTGTGCCTTTGAGAACAAGGTGGCGGAGACGCTTCAGCAGCAGTATGAGCCCAAGCCCCAGGTGAGGCAGAGGGGGTGAGGGATGGACGGCCTGGAGGACTGCTCCGGGATTCCTGCCCTTCCTCGGGGAGGGGCTAGTACTAAGAAGGGCTTGCAGGGTGAGCTTCAGCCGGAGCCGCCTTCGCTGCCGGGGAAATCGCTGCCTGGCTGCGGACCGAGGGGGGCTTCCGTAGTAGGTGAGACCCTGCGGGAAGAGTTCCCCCAGCCGGGGTTCCGGTGAAGCAGTTGGACTCAGGCCAGTGGCAGATCCCACCTGCACTCTCTGCTGCCAGGCGGTTCCTGTCTGTGCTGGCCTGCCCGGGCTCAGTGTTAGCACTGCCATGGGGCGGTGGCTGGCTCGGCTAGCCGCTGAGGAGAGCTGCGTGGCATGAGGCCAGGCTGTTCCTAGCGCCACTGTGGGCAGCGGGGTCTGGGGGGTTTAGCACAGGGTTAACAGGAAGTGCCAACAGTGGCTGTTGGGGGTCCAGCCCGAGGGGACGATGGATGAGAGGGAGGGATAAGACTGACCCTGTCGGGGGTGTGATGGGCTCCCCGGGTACAGCCTGGAACTTGGGTTCTGCTGTGCCCTCTGGACGCTCCAGCCTGGGCTGTGGCCATCAGCAAGCCCTTCCCGGCCCCATGAGCGCTCCGTACGGCCACACGTGGAGCCCCACACCCAGCTGGGCTGCACAATTGCTCCCAGAGCCACTCGCGAGTGACACCGAGGAAGGCACCAGCACATCTCCCAGGTCCCCAGCCTTGCACTTGACCCGGCCTGCCCCCCTAGGCATGCAGAGGACGCGCACCAGCCTCTGGCCGCACAACACACAGAGCGTTAGGCAAAGCACGAAGCGGCGGCGTCCTCTGCACGAGGAGGGGGACAGCGGGGGGGGGGAAGCTCTCCTCTGCACGAGGAGGGGGACAGCGGGGGGGGGGGAAGCTCTCCTCTGCACGAGGAGGGGGACAGTGGGGGGGAGTTCTCTGCACGAGGAGGAGGGGAGGGGCCCCGCGGGGCCGGCAGGGGGGAGGGGCCGGCGGAGGGGAGGGCCCCACGGGGCCGGCGGGGGGGGAGGGCCCCACGGGGCCGGCGGAGGGGAGGGCCCCGAGGGGCCGGCGGAGGGGAGGGCCCCGCGGGGCTGTCGAATCCAGCAGGGCGGGGGCCGCTGGGACTCCCCGGCACTGGAGAGGGGTGCAGCTGACACCGGCACGCTGCTTCCGTGTTGCAGGGAGACATCTCGCCCCTCGGCCAGGACAGTCCCTGTGCTGGCCAGGAGCCCTTGGGCAGGAAGTCGGCCGTCTCCATGGTCACCGCTGACGTCGGCCTGGTCAGCATGATCCGACAGGGGATCCTAGCCCTGCAGCTGCTGCCTTCCAACTCCAGTGCCGGTGAGTCCGGGCCCGGGCCTGCGGGCTCTGCCGTGGCAGCGTGGCGGGGGCGAGAGCTGGCGAAGGGGCGGAGCTCTGAGACGGAGCCGTGTTCCCGGCAGGTATCATCATCATCACGGACGGCGTGACCAGCGTTCCGGACGTGGCCGTGTGCGAGACGCTGCTCAACCAGCTGCGGAGCAGCACGGTGGCCTGCTCCTTCGTGCAGGTAGACCGGCCCCTCCCCCGTGCGCGGAGTGACATGTGCGGCTGTGCACCAAGCACAGGGAGCGCGCTGGTGGCAGGCCCAGGGGAGGGGGCAGGCGCTGCACCGTGTGCCGGGATGCCAGTCCCGGGAGCGGGAGGGGGAGGGGGAGGGCGCTGCACCGCGTCAGGGTGCCAGTCCCGGGAGCGGGAGGGGGAGGGCGCTGCACCGCGTCAGGGTGCCAGTCCTGGGAGCGGGAGGGGGAGGGCGCTGCACCGCATCAGGGTGCCAGTCCCGGGAGCGGGAGGGGGAGGGCGCTGCACCGCGTCAGGGTGCCAGTCCCGGGAGCGGGAGGGGGAGGGCGCTGCACCGCATCAGGGTGCCAGTCCCGGGAGGGGGAGGGCGCTGCACCGCGTCAGGGTGCCAGTCCCGGGAGGGGGAGGGCGCTGCACCGCGTCAGGGTGCCAGTCCCGGGAGGGGGAGGGCGCTGCACCGCGTCAGGGTGCCAGTCCCGGGAGCGGGAGGGGGAGGGCGCTGCACCGCGTCAGGGTGCCAGTCCCGGGAGCGGGAGGGGGAGGGCGCTGCACCGCGTCAGGGTGCCAGTCCCGGGAGGGGGAGGGCGCTGCACCGCGTCAGGGTGCCAGTCCCGGGAGCGGGAGGGGGAGGGCGCTGCACCGCGTCAGGGTGCCAGTCCCGGGAGCGGGAGGGGGAGGGCGCTGCACCGCGTCAGGGTGCCAGTCCCGGGAGCGGGAGGGGGAGGGCGCTGCACCGCATCAGGGTGCCAGTCCCGGGAGGGGGAGGGCGCTGCACCACGTCAGGGTGCCAGTCCCGGGAGCGGGAGGGGGAGGGCGCTGCACCGCGTCAGGGTGCCAGTCCCGGGAGCGGGAGGGGGAGGGCGCTGCACCGCGTCAGGGTGCCAGTCCCGGGAGCGGGAGGGGGAGGGCGCTGCACCGCGTCAGGGTGCCAGTCCCGGGAGCGGGAGGGGAGGGCGCTGCACCGCGTCAGGGTGCCAGTCCCGGGAGCGGGAGGGGAGGGCGCTGCACCGCGTCAGGGTGCCAGTCCCGGGAGCGGGAGGGGGAGGGCGCTGCACCACGTCAGGGTGCCAGTCCCGGGAGCGGGAGGGGAGGGCGCTGCACCGCGTCAGGGTGCCAGTCCCGGGAGCGGGAGGGGAGGGCGCTGCACCGCATCAGGGTGCCAGTCCCGGGAGCGGGAGGGGGAGGGCGCTGCACCGCGTCAGGGTGCCAGTCCCAAGCGGGGGCCTGTCTGCTCTGTCACCCGGGTTCCCGGTGCTGTGCTGTGTGATTCCCACATGGGGATGGGCTCAGACCCCTCGGCCCAGCCTGGGCAGGGAACAAGGGGAGAGACAAAGGGAGGGAGGCGGAGACCAGCACCTGGCGGGGGGGGGGGCAGGCCTGGGAGCTGGGCAGTTTCTGGCTGAGAAAACAGGAAGGGAACAGACTAAGCTGGGTATGGAGGGTTGGGGGCTGAGGCGTCCTGGCCCTGACTCCTGTAGCCCCATCCCGTCTGTGCTGGGCTGTGTCCGGGGGGAGCAACGAACCCCCCTGTCCTACTGGCTGGCGGAGCCTGTTCTGGCTGCTACGGGGCTGCAGGATCTGGGGAACCCCGACTTGCCATCACAAGGGGCACTGCACCCCGTGTCAGGATGCCCGTCCTGGGATGGGGGGGCGCACCACATGTCAGGATGCCAGCCCCGGGGGGGGGGGTTCTGCACCCCGTGTCAGGATGCCAGCCCCGGGGAGGGGGGGGGGTTCTGCACCCCGTGTCAGGATGCCAGCCCGGGGAGGGGGGGGGTTCTGCACCCCGTGTCAGGATGCCAGCCCCGGGGAGGGGGGGGGTGCACCGCATGTCAGGATGCCAGCCCCGGGGGGGTTCTGCACCCCGTGTCAGGATGCCAGTCCCGGGGGGTTCTGCACCCCGTGTCAGGATGCCAGTCCCGGGGGGGGGTGCACCGCATGTCAGGATGCCAGTCCCGGGGGGGTTCTGCACCCCGTGTCAGGATGCCAGTCCCGGGGGGGGGTGCACCGCATGTCAGGATGCCAGCCCCGGGGGGGGTTCTGCACCCCGTGTCAGGATGCCAGTCCCGGGGGGGGGTGCACCGCATGTCAGGATGCCAGCCCCAGGGGGGTTCTGCACCCCGTGTCAGGATGCCAGTCCCGGGGGGGTTCTGCACCCCGTGTCAAGATGCCAGTCCCGGGGGGGTTCTGCACCCCGTGTCAGGATGCCAGTCCCGGGGGGGTTCTGCACCCCGTGTCAGGATGCCAGTCCCGGGGGGGGTGCACCGCATGTCAGGATGCCAGCCCCGGGGGGTTCTGCACCCCGTGTCAGGATGCCAGCCCCGGGGGGGGGTGCACCGCATGTCAGGATGCCAGCCCCGGGGGGGTTCTGCACCCCGTGTCAGGATGCCAGTCCCGGGGGGGGTGCACCGCATGTCAGGATGCCAGCCCCGGGGGGGTTCTGCACCCCGTGTCAGGATGCCAGTCCCGGGGGGGGGTGCACCGCATGTCAGGATGCCAGCCCCAGGGGGGTTCTGCACCCCGTGTCAGGATGCCAGCCCCGGGGGGTTCTGCACCCCGTGTCAGGATGCCCGTCCCGGGGGGGTTCTGCACCGCATGTCAGGATGCCAGTCCCGGGGGGGGGGTGCACCGCATGTCAGGATGCCAGCCCCGGGGGGGTTCTGCACCCCGTGTCAGGATGCCAGCCCCGGGGGGGTTCTGCACCCCGTGTCAGGATGCCAGTCCCGGGGGGGTTCTGCACCCCGTGTCAGGATGCCAGTCCCGGGGGGGTTCTGCACCCCGTGTCAGGATGCCAGTCCCGGGGGCGTTCTGCACCCCGTGTCAGGATGCCCGTCCCGGGGGGTGGTGCACCCCGTGTCAGGATGCCCGTCCCGGGGGGGTTCTGCACCCCGTGTCAGGATGCCAGTCCCGGGGGGGTTCTGCACCCCGTGTCAGGATGCCAGTCCCGGGGGGGTTCTGCACCCCGTGTCAGGATGCCAGTCCCGGGGGGTTCTGCACCCCGTGTCAAGATGCCAGGCCCGGGGCGGGGGCAGAGGGTTGCTGGTCCACACTCCCTCCTGGGGGTTAACGGGTTTGAGGCGCACTCGCCCCAGCAGGATGGAGAGGAGCTGATCTGAGCTTGCCTCCTGTCCTGTCTCCCGCTCCTCCTTAGGTGGGTGGCGTCTACTCCTATGACTGCAGCTTTGGCCATGTCCCCAATGTGGAACTGATGAAGTTCATAGCCATGGCTACCTTTGGGGCGTACCTGTCCACGTGCCCGGAGCTGGATGCCTTGAGCCTGGAGCTGAACGTGTATCACAAGGCTTTCCTGCTGTACTCCTTCCTGCGCACTGGGGAGTCCCTGAACCCCGAGTATTACTGCGGTGAGCAGCGCGGGCGTGTCCTGGGCCTTCAGACGGGAGGCCTGGGATCCCTTGTGCGGTGGGGTGTGGGTACCCCAGTGGGTGGTTCTCTGAAAACATCCACTCCGTGTGCAGCAGCCGTCACACAGCAAGCCGAATGTCGGGAATCATTCAAAGAGGGTTGGTGAATAGGACAGAGAATAGGCCAATCCACAGGACGCCCACGTCTGAATACTGCCTACAGATGTGGGTGCCTCACAGCAAAAAAGGTTCAGAGAAGGGCAACAAAAATGATGAGGAGTTTGAAACGGGTCCCATATGAAGAGAGATTGAAAAGTGCTGGACTTTTCAGCTTGGAAAGAGGAGACTGAGGGGAGATAGGACAGAGGTCTGTAAAATCATGAGTGGTGCGGCCAAAGTGAAAAAGGAAAAGTTATTGACTTGTTCCCACCATATAAGAACGAGGGGTCACCAAACGAAATGAATAGGCAGCAGGTTTAAAACAAACCAGAGGAAGCTTTTCTTCTTGCAGCGCCCAGTCACCCTGTGGAACTCCTCGCCAGAGGATGTTGTGAAAGCCAGAACTTTAACAGGGTTCAAGAAAGAGCTAGATGGATCCATGGAGGTTGGGTCCATCGATGGCTGTTAGCCAGGCTGGGTAGGACTGGTGTCCCTGGCCTCTGTTTCTCTGGATGTGGGTGACGGGAGGGATCACGTGAGGGTTCCCTGTTCTGTTCCCTCCCTCTGGGGCCCCTGGCATTGGCCACTGTTGGCCGACAGGACGCTGGGCTGGATGGGCCTTTCCTGTGACCCAGTCTGGCTGCTCTGATGTCTCCTTCCTACCCTCTCCTGGCTGTGCCAGTGGCCGTGGGTGAGAGGAGGCAGAGCGGAGACCCCTTTTCAAGGCCCTCCTGGCTGGAAGTACCCGCCGCGGTGCCGTTCTCCAATAGCCCTGAGCTCGGGGC
This sequence comes from Pelodiscus sinensis, assembly GCF_052426305.1. Classification (NCBI taxonomy): domain Eukaryota; kingdom Metazoa; phylum Chordata; order Testudines; family Trionychidae; genus Pelodiscus; species Pelodiscus sinensis. The sequence continues at coordinate 716,114 of NC_143060.1, forward strand.
TGGAGTAGGGATGTGACTGGGTAGCTGGTTCCCTGGTGGCAGCCTGTGTGGGGCTGGAATTCCAGGCCTCGTCCGGGATGCGCTGGTTCCCTGCTGGGGGCCTGGGACTCGCGGGAGCGCTGCTGACCCAGCCACACTGGGTCTGTGCCTGGTGGGGGAGGTCTGGGTACACCCCTCCTGCCCCGAGGAAACGCTCGCCAACCTTAGGCTTGGAAAGTGCCTGCTGCCGCCGGGTTGGGTGGGGCCTGACGGGGCGGGGGACTCAAAGCTGCTGGCGTTTGCACCGGGCACGCAGGGCTGGGCGGGAGACTCCCTGGGGAGATGGATCCCACTGCCGCCGGGTTAGGTGGGGCCTGAGGGGGCGGGGGACTCAAAGCTGCTGGAGTTTGCACTGGACATGCAGGGCTGGGTGGGAGACTCCCTGGGGAGACGGATCCCACTGCCGCCGGGTTGGGTGGGGCCTGAGGGGGCGGGGGACTCAAAGCTGCTGGCGTTTGCACCGGACACGCAGGGCTGGGCGGGAGACTCCCTGGGGAGACGGATCCCACTGCCGCCGGGTTGGGTGGGGCCTGAGGGGGCGGGGGACTCAAAGCTGCTGGCGTTTGCACCGGGCACGCAGGGCTGGGCGGGAGACTCCCTGGGGAGACGGATCCCACTGCCGCCGGGTTAGGTGGGGCCTGAGGGGGTGGGGGACTCAAAGCTGCTGGAGTTTGCACTGGACATGCAGGGCTGGGTGGGAGACTCCCTGGGGAGACAGATCCCACTGCCGCCGGGTTGGGTGGGGCCTGAGGGGGTGGGGGACTCAAAGCTGCTGGCGTTTGCACCGGGCACGCAGGGCTGGGCGGGAGACTCCCTGGGGAGACGGATCCCACTGCCGCCGGGTTGGGTGGGGCCTGAGGGGGCGGGGGACTCAAAGCTGCTGGCGTTTGCACCGGGCACGCAGGGCTGGGCGGGAGACTCCCTGGGGAGACGGATCCCGCTGCCGCCGGGTTGGGTGGGGCCTGACGGGGCGGGGGACTCAAAGCTGCTGGCGTTTGCACTGGGCACGCAGGGCTGGGCGGGAGACTCCCTGGGGAGATGGATCCCACTGCCACCAGGTTGGGTGGGGCCTGAGGGGGTGGGGGACTCCCTGGGGAGACAGATCCCACTGCCACCAGGTTGGGTGGGGCCTGAGGGGGCGGGGGGACTCAAAGCTGCTGGCGTTTGCACCGGGCACGCAGGGCTGGGCGGGAGACTCCCTGGGGAGATGGATCCCACTGCCACCGGGTTGGGTGGGGCCTGACGGGGCGGGGGACTCAAAGCTCCTGGAGTTTGCACTGGACATGCAGGGCTGGGTGGGAGACTCCCTGGGGAGACAGATCCCACTGCCACCGGGTTGGGTGGGGCCTGAGGGGGCGGGGGACTCCCTGGGGAGACGGATCCCACTGCCACCAGGTTGGGTGGGGCCTGAGGGGGCGGGAGACTCCCTGGGGAGACAGATCCCACTGCCACCAGGTTGGGTGGGGCCTGAGGGGGCGGGGGACTCCCTGGGGAGACAGATCCCACTGCCACCAGGTTGGGTGGGGCCTGAGGGGGCGGGGGACTCCCTGGGGAGACGGATCCCACTGCCACCAGGTTGGGTGGGGCCTGAGGGGGCGGGGGACTCCCTGGGGAGACGGATCCCACTGCCGCCAGGTTGGGTGGGGCCTGAGGGGGCGGGGGACTCCCTGGGGAGACGGATCCCACTGCCACCACGTTGGGTGGGGCCTGAGGGGGTGGGGGACTCAAAGCTGCTGGCGTTTGCACCGGGCACGCAGGGCTGGGCGGGAGACTCCCTGGGGAGACGGATCCCACTGCCGCCGGGTTGGGTGGGGCCTGAGGGGGCGGGGGACTCCCTTGGGAGACGGATCCCACCTGAGGAGCTTGCAGAGCCGTAGTGCAGCTTCCCGCCGGGCTCAGCGTTCAGTGTTCAGTGGCGGTTCCTTGGCTAGTCGAATGGCCGATGGAATTTCCATCCCCGGCTCGACTGGTCGATAGGCACGTCCGCGTTCCTCCCGTGAGAGGTACGAGCGCCCCGCTGGGCCTCGTCGTTGCAAAGGAGGGATGGGGAACCCCGCCAGCTTCGCAATGCACAAGAGTCCCCTGCTGATCCCTGGCTGTGCCGCCCCTGAACCTGGCACCGCTGCTTTGAGGTACCCTCTTCCCCCTCTGCTGCCTCCATCTGGTAGAAGCAGCAGGTGGGGGGGAATCGAATAGTCGACTTGTCCGTAGCATCCCTAACCCTGCTGTGCTGCTCCTGACGTCATGCCTCATGCTCAGGCTGGGCCCTCCCCTGTCACAGACCCCCCTCTCCCCCCAAACGAGCCGCTGTTCCCTGGGACAGGCGTCCCGCCCCTGCCCTCCCCCGTCACAGACCCCCCCGCCTCCCGCCTGAACCAGGTGTCCCGCTGCTCCCGCTGCAGGCTGGGGCGTGGCAGAGCTGCCCTGGCGTGACCTGTGTCCTGCTGCTCTCCCCAGGGTCCCAGCACAGACTGTTCAACGAGCACCTGGTGTCGGCGAGCAGCAACCCGGCGCTGGCCATGAGGAGGAAGAAGCACGCGGAGAAGGAGGTGCACGCAGACCTCGTCAGCGTGGTCTCTGTCCGCCTGCGCGAGGGCTACAGCATCCGGGAGGTCAACAGCATCAAAGGTCCGGGGCTGCGCCCGGCGAGGGCTCTGGTCTCCGGAGGCCGGCTGGGAACCCACGGCCTTGGGGGAGCTTGTTCTGCCTGGCACATGGGGCACGGTGCTTGTGTGACTGCTGGGCACGGCCTGCCTGGCGGGGGGGAGCCCAGCAGTTGGCGGGCGGCGGGGGAGGGCATGCCCCGTTGGCAACCCCCGGTGCCAGAGCCCATGTGGGCACAAGGACGGAACCCGGGCTGCAGGGAACAGGCTGCCGGCAGTAGCGCTGCCTTTGCTCTGGGCCGCGCAGCAGTGAGGGCTGCCCCGTGGGCGCCTGGGTGGGGAGAGCCCCAGACAGCCAGCGAGAGTCTGGCCTGGCGAAGTGCAGAGCGGGGCCAGCGCGATGGCTCCCGAAGAGCGAGCGAGCGTCCCCGCGCAAAGCTGCGTGTCGGGAGTTGGCAGAGGCAGGGCGCTGCAGAGAGTGGGGTCTGCCGCGTGTCGGGAGTCGGCAGAGGGGGGGCGCTGCGGAGAGGGGTCTGCCGGGTGTCGGGAGTCGGCAGAGGCGGGGCGCTGCAGAGAGAGGGGTCTGCCGCGTGTCGGGAGTCGGCAGAGGCGGGGCGCTGCGGAGAGTGGGGTCTGCCGCGTGTCGGGAGTCGGCAGAGGGGGGGCGCTGCAGAGAGTGGGGTCTGCCGCGTGTCGGGAGTCGGCAGAGGCAGGGCGCTGCAGAGAGTGGGGTCTGCCGCGTGTCGGGAGTCGGCAGAGGCGGGGCGCTGCGGAGAGTGGGGTCTGCCGCGTGTCGGGAGTCGGCAGAGGCGGGGCGCTGCGGAGAGTGGGGTCTGCCGCGTGTCGGGAGTCGGCAGAGGCGGGGCGCTGCAGAGAGAGGGGTCTGCCGGGTGTCGGGAGTCGGCAGAGGCGGGGCGCTGCAGAGAGAGGGGTCTGCCGCGTGTCGGGAGTCGGCAGAGGCGGGGCGCTGCAGAGAGTGGGGTCTGCCGCGTGTCGGGAGTCGTCAGAGGCGGGGCGCTGCGGAGAGTGGGGTCTGCCGCGTGTCGGGAGTCGGCAGAGGCGGGGCGCTGCGGAGAGTGGGGTCTGCCGCGTGTCGGGAGTCGGCAGAGGGGGGGCGCTGCGGAGAGAGGGGTCTGCTGCGTGTCGGGAGTCGGCAGAGGCAGGGCGCTGCAGAGAGTGGGGTCTGCCGCGTGTCGGGAGTCGGCAGAGGCGGGGCGCTGCAGAGAGTGGGGTCTGCCGCGTGTCGGGAGTCGTCAGAGGCGGGGCGCTGCGGAGAGTGGGGTCTGCCGCGTGTCGGGAGTCGGCAGAGGCGGGGCGCTGCGGAGAGGGGGGTCTGCCGCGTGTCGGGAGTCGGCAGAGGCGGGGCGCTGCGGAGAGAGGGGTCTGCCGCGTGTCGGGAGTCGGCAGAGGGGGGGCGCTGCAGAGAGTGGGGTCTGCCGCGTGTCGGGAGTCGGCAGAGGCGGGGCGCTGCGGAGAGTGGGGTCTGCCGCGTGTCGGGAGTCGGCAGAGGCGGGGCGCTGCAGAGAGTGGGGTCTGCCGCGTGTCGGGAGTCGGCAGAGGCAGGGCGCTGCAGAGAGTGGGGTCTGCCGCGTGTCGGGAGTCGGCAGAGGCGGGGCGCTGCGGAGAGTGGGGTGTGCCGCGTGTCGGGAGTCGGCAGAGGCGGGGCGCTGCGGAGAGAGGGGTCTGCCGCGTGTCGGGAGTCGGCAGAGGCGGGGCGCTGCGGAGAGTGGGGTCTGCCGCGTGTCGGGAGTCGGCAGAGGCGGGGCGCTGCAGAGAGTGGGGTCTGCCGCGTGTCGGGAGTCGGCAGAGGCAGGGCGCTGCAGAGAGAGGGGTCTGCCGCGTGTCGGGAGTCGGCAGAGGCGGGGCGCTGCGGAGAGTGGGGTCTGCCGCGTGTCGGGAGTCGGCAGAGGCGGGGCGCTGCGGAGAGAGGGGTCTGCCGCGTGTCGGGAGTCGGCAGAGGGGGGGCGCTGCAGAGAGTGGGGTCTGCCGCGTGTCGGGAGTCGGCAGAGGCGGGGCGCTGCGGAGAGTGGGGTCTGCCGCGTGTCGGGAGTCGGCAGAGGCGGGGCGCTGCGGAGAGTGGGGTCTGCCGCGTGTCGGGAGTCGGCAGAGGCGGGGCGCTGCAGAGAGTGGGGTCTGCCGCGTGTCGGGAGTCGGCAGAGGCAGGGCGCTGCGGAGAGTGGGGTCTGCCGGGTGTCGGGAGTCGGCAGAGGCGGGGCGCTGCGGAGAGAGGGGTCTGCCGCGTGTCGGGAGTCGGCAGAGGCGGGGCGCTGCGGAGAGAGGGGTCTGCCGCGTGTCGGGAGTCGGCAGAGGGGGGGCGCTGCAGAGAGTGGGGTCTGCCGCGTGTCGGGAGTCGGCAGAGGCGGGGCGCTGCGGAGAGAGGGGTCTGCCGCGTGTCGGGAGTCGGCAGAGGCGGGGCGCTGCGGAGAGAGGGGTCTGCCGCGTGTCGGGAGTCGGCAGAGGCGGGGCGCTGCGGAGAGTGGGGTCTGCCGCGTGTCGGGAGTCGGCAGAGGCGGGGCGCTGCGGAGAGTGGGGTCTGCCGCGTGTCGGGAGTCGGCAGAGGCGGGGCGCTGCAGAGAGTGGGGTCTGCCGCGTGTCGGGAGTCGGCAGAGGCGGGGCGCTGCGGAGAGTGGGGTCTGCCGGGTGTCGGGAGTCGGCAGAGGCGGGGCGCTGCGGAGAGTGGGGTGTGCCGCGTGTCGGGAGTCGGCAGAGGCGGGGCGCTGCGGAGAGTGGGGTCTGCCGCGTGTCGGGAGTCGGCAGAGGCGGGGCGCTGCGGAGAGTGGGGTCTGCCGGGTGTCGGGAGTCGGCAGAGGCGGGGCGCTGCAGAGAGTGGGGTCTGCCGCGTGTCGGGAGTCGGCAGAGGCGGGGCGCTGCGGAGAGTGGGGTCTGCCGCGTGTCGGGAGTCGGCAGAGGCGGGGCGCTGCGGAGAGTGGGGTCTGCCGCGTGTCGGGAGTCGGCAGAGGCAGGGCGCTGCGGAGAGTGGGGTCTGCCGCGTGTCGGGAGTCGGCAGAGGCGGGGCGCTGCAGAGAGTGGGGTCTGCCGCGTGTCGGGAGTCGGCAGAGGCGGGGCGCTGCGGAGAGTGGGGTCTGCCGGGTGTCGGGAGTCGGCAGAGGCGGGGCGCTGCGGAGAGTGGGGTGTGCCGCGTGTCGGGAGTCGGCAGAGGCGGGGCGCTGCGGAGAGTGGGGTCTGCCGCGTGTCGGGAGTCGGCAGAGGCGGGGCGCTGCGGAGAGTGGGGTCTGCCGGGTGTCGGGAGTCGGCAGAGGCGGGGCGCTGCGGAGAGTGGGGTCTGCCGGGTGTCGGGAGTCGGCAGAGGGGGGGCGCTGCGGAGAGTGGGGTCTGCCGCGTGTCGGGAGTCGGCAGAGGCGGGGCGCTGCGGAGAGTGGGGTCTGCCGGGTGTCGGGAGTCGGCAGAGGCGGGGCGCTGCGGAGAGTGGGGTGTGCCGCGTGTCGGGAGTCGGCAGAGGCGGGGCGCTGCGGAGAGTGGGGTCTGCCGCGTGTCGGGAGTCGGCAGAGGCGGGGCGCTGCGGAGAGTGGGGTCTGCCGCGTGTCGGGAGTCGGCAGAGGCGGGGCGCTGCGGAGAGTGGGGTCTGCCGCGTGTCGGGAGTCGGCAGAGGCGGGGCGCTGCGGAGAGTGGGGTCTGCCGGGTGTCGGGAGTCGGCAGAGGGGGGGCGCTGCGGAGAGTGGGGTCTGCCGCGTGTCGGGAGTCGGCAGAGGCGGGGCGCTGCGGAGAGTGGGGTCTGCCGGGTGTCGGGAGTCGGCAGAGGCGGGGCGCTGCGGAGAGTGGGGTGTGCCGCGTGTCGGGAGTCGGCAGAGGCGGGGCGCTGCGGAGAGTGGGGTCTGCCGCGTGTCGGGAGTCGGCAGAGGCGGGGCGCTGCGGAGAGTGGGGTCTGCCGCGTGTCGGGAGTCGGCAGAGGCGGGGCGCTGCAGAGAGTGGGGTCTGCCGCGTGTCGGGAGTCGGCAGAGGCGGGGCGCTGCGGAGAGAGGGGTCTGCCGCGTGTCGGGAGTCGGCAGAGGCGGGGCGCTGCGGAGAGAGGGGTCTGCCGCGTGTCGGGAGTCGGCAGAGGCGGGGCGCTGCAGAGAGAGGGGTCTGCCGCGTGTCGGGAGTCGGCAGAGGCGGGGCGCTGCGGAGAGTGGGGTCTGCCGCGTGTCGGGAGTCGGCAGAGGGGGGGCGCTGCGGAGAGTGGGGTCTGCCGCGTGTCGGGAGTCGGCAGAGGCGGGGCGCTGCGGAGAGTGGGGTCTGCCGCATGTCGGGAGTCGGCAGAGGCGGGGCGCTGCAGAGAGTGGGGTCTGCCGCGTGTCGGGAGTCGGCAGAGGCGGGGCGCTGCGGAGAGTGGGGTCTGCCGCGTGTCGGGAGTCGGCAGAGGCGGGGCGCTGCAGAGAGAGGGGTCTGCCGCGTGTCGGGAGTCGGCACAGGGGGGGCGCTGCAGAGAGTGGGGTCTGCCGCGTGTCGGGAGTCGGCACAGGGGGGGCGCTGCAGAGAGTGGGGTCTGCCGCGTGTCGGGAGTCGGCAGAGGCGGGGCGCTGCGGAGAGTGGGGTCTGCCGCGTGTCGGGAGTCGGCAGAGGGGGGGCGCTGCGGAGAGTGGGGTCTGCCGCGTGTCGGGAGTCGGCAGAGGCGGGGCGCTGCGGAGAGTGGGGTCTGCCGCATGTCGGGAGTCGGCAGAGGCGGGGCGCTGCAGAGAGTGGGGTCTGCCGCGTGTCGGGAGTCGGCAGAGGCGGAGCGCTGCGGAGAGTGGGGTCTGCCGCGTGTCGGGAGTCGGCAGAGGCGGGGCGCTGCAGAGAGAGGGGTCTGCCGCGTGTCGGGAGTCGGCAGAGGGGGGGCGCTGCGGAGAGTGGGGTCTGCCGCGTGTCGGGAGTCGGCAGAGGCAGGGCGCTGCAGAGAGTGGGGTCTGCCGCGTGTCGGGAGTCGGCAGAGGCGGGGCGCTGCGGAGAGAGGGGTCTGCCGCGTGTCGGGAGTCGGCAGAGGCGGGGCGCTGCGGAGAGAGGGGTCTGCCGCGTGTCGGGAGTCGGCAGAGGCGGGGCGCTGCGGAGAGAGGGGTCTGCCGCGTGTCGGGAGTCGGCAGAGGCGGGGCGCTGCAGAGAGAGGGGTCTGCCGCGTGTCGGGAGTCGGCAGAGGCGGGGCGCTGCGGAGAGTGGGGTCTGCCGCGTGTCGGGAGTCGGCAGAGGCGGGGCGCTGCGGAGAGTGGGGTCTGCCGCGTGTCGGGAGTCGGCAGAGGCGGAGCGCTGCGGAGAGTGGGGTCTGCCGCGTGTCGGGAGTCGGCAGAGGCGGGGCGCTGCAGAGAGAGGGGTCTGCCGCGTGTCGGGAGTCGGCAGAGGCGGGGCGCTGCAGAGAGTGGGGTCTGCCGCGTGTCGGGAGTCGGCAGAGGCGGGGCGCTGCGGAGAGAGGGGTCTGCCGCGTGTCGGGAGTCGGCAGAGGCGGGGCGCTGCGGAGAGAGGGGTCTGCCGCGTGTCGGGAGTCGGCAGAGGCGGGGCGCTGCGGAGAGAGGGGTCTGCCGCGTGTCGGGAGTCGGCAGAGGCGGGGCGCTGCAGAGAGAGGGGTCTGCCGCGTGTCGGGAGTCGGCAGAGGCGGGGCGCTGCGGAGAGTGGGGTCTGCCGGGTGTCGGGAGTCGGCAGAGGCGGGGCGCTGCGGAGAGTGGGGTCTGCCGCGTGTCGGGAGTCGGCAGAGGCGGGGCGCTGCGGAGAGTGGGGTCTGCCGGGTGTCGGGAGTCGGCAGAGGCGGGGCGCTGCAGAGAGTGGGGTCTGCCGCGTGTCGGGAGTCGGCAGAGGGGGGGCGCTGCGGAGAGTGGGGTCTGCCGCGTGTCGGGAGTCGGCAGAGGCGGGGCGCTGCAGAGAGTGGGGTCTGCCGCGTGTCGGGAGTCGGCAGAGGCGGGGCGCTGCGGAGAGAGGGGTCTGCCGCGTGTCGGGAGTCGGCAGAGGCGGGGCGCTGCGGAGAGAGGGGTCTGCCGCGTGTCGGGAGTCGGCAGAGGCGGGGCGCTGCGGAGAGAGGGGTCTGCCGCGTGTCGGGAGTCGGCAGAGGCGGGGCGCTGCGGAGAGAGGGGTCTGCCGCGTGTCGGGAGTCGGCAGAGGCGGGGCGCTGCGGAGAGTGGGGTCTGCCGCGTGTCGGGAGTCGGCAGAGGCGGGGCGCTGCGGAGAGTGGGGTCTGCCGCGTGTCGGGAGTCGGCAGAGGCGGGGCGCTGCAGAGAGTGGGGTCTGCCGCGTGTCGGGAGTCGGCAGAGGCAGGGCGCTGCGGAGAGTGGGGTCTGCCGCGTGTCGGGAGTCGGCAGAGGCGGGGCGCTGCAGAGAGAGGGGTCTGCCGCGTGTCGGGAGTCGGCAGAGGCGGGGCGCTGCAGAGAGAGGGGTCTGTCGCGTGTCGGGAGTCGGCAGAGGGGGGGCGCTGCAGAGAGTGGGGTCTGCCGCGTGTCGGGAGTCGGCAGAGGCGGGGCGCTGCGGAGAGAGGGGTCTGCCGCGTGTCGGGAGTCGGCAGAGGCGGGGCGCTGCGGAGAGAGGGGTCTGCCGCGTGTCGGGAGTCGGCAGAGGCGGGGCGCTGCGGAGAGAGGGGTCTGCCGCGTGTCGGGAGTCGGCAGAGGGGGGGCGCTGCGGAGAGTGGGGTCTGCCGCGTGTCGGGAGTCGGCAGAGGCGGGGCGCTGCGGAGAGGGCTCTGCCGCGTGTCGGGAGTCGGCAGAGGCGGGGCGCTGCGGAGAGTGGGGTCTGCCGCGTGTCGGGAGTCGGCAGAGGCGGGGCGCTGCGGAGAGAGGGGTCTGCCGCGTGTCGGGAGTCGGCAGAGGCGGGGCGCTGCGGAGAGAGGGGTCTGCCGCGTGTCGGGAGTCGGCAGAGGGGGGGCGCTGCAGAGAGTGGGGTCTGCCGCGTGTCGGGAGTCGGCAGAGGCGGGGCGCTGCGGAGAGTGGGGTCTGCCGCGTGTCGGGAGTCGGCAGAGGCGGGGCGCTGCGGAGAGTGGGGTCTGCCGCGTGTCGGGAGTCGGCAGAGGCGGGGCGCTGCAGAGAGTGGGGTCTGCCGCGTGTCGGGAGTCGGCAGAGGCAGGGCGCTGCGGAGAGTGGGGTCTGCCGCGTGTCGGGAGTCGGCAGAGGCGGGGCGCTGCAGAGAGAGGGGTCTGCCGCGTGTCGGGAGTCGGCAGAGGCGGGGCGCTGCAGAGAGAGGGGTCTGTCGCGTGTCGGGAGTCGGCAGAGGGGGGGCGCTGCAGAGAGTGGGGTCTGCCGCGTGTCGGGAGTCGGCAGAGGCGGGGCGCTGCGGAGAGAGGGGTCTGCCGCGTGTCGGGAGTCGGCAGAGGCGGGGCGCTGCGGAGAGAGGGGTCTGCCGCGTGTCGGGAGTCGGCAGAGGCGGGGCGCTGCGGAGAGAGGGGTCTGCCGCGTGTCGGGAGTCGGCAGAGGGGGGGCGCTGCGGAGAGTGGGGTCTGCCGCGTGTCGGGAGTCGGCAGAGGCGGGGCGCTGCGGAGAGGGCTCTGCCGCGTGTCGGGAGTCGGCAGAGGCGGGGCGCTGCGGAGAGTGGGGTCTGCCGCGTGTCGGGAGTCGGCAGAGGCGGGGCGCTGCGGAGAGAGGGGTCTGCCGCGTGTCGGGAGTCGGCAGAGGCGGGGCGCTGCGGAGAGAGGGGTCTGCCGCGTGTCGGGAGTCGGCAGAGGGGGGGCGCTGCAGAGAGTGGGGTCTGCCGCGTGTCGGGAGTCGGCAGAGGCGGGGCGCTGCGGAGAGTGGGGTCTGCCGCGTGTCGGGAGTCGGCAGAGGCGGGGCGCTGCGGAGAGTGGGGTCTGCCGCGTGTCGGGAGTCGGCAGAGGCGGGGCGCTGCAGAGAGTGGGGTCTGCCGCGTGTCGGGAGTCGGCAGAGGCAGGGCGCTGCGGAGAGTGGGGTCTGCCGCGTGTCGGGAGTCGGCAGAGGCGGGGCGCTGCAGAGAGAGGGGTCTGCCGCGTGTCGGGAGTCGGCAGAGGCGGGGCGCTGCAGAGAGAGGGGTCTGTCGCGTGTCGGGAGTCGGCAGAGGGGGGGCGCTGCAGAGAGTGGGGTCTGCCGCGTGTCGGGAGTCGGCAGAGGCGGGGCGCTGCGGAGAGAGGGGTCTGCCGCGTGTCGGGAGTCGGCAGAGGCGGGGCGCTGCGGAGAGAGGGGTCTGCCGCGTGTCGGGAGTCGGCAGAGGCGGGGCGCTGCAGAGAGTGGGGTCTGCCGCGTGTCGGGAGTCGGCAGAGGCGGGGCGCTGCAGAGAGTGGGGTCTGCCGCGTGTCGGGAGTCGGCAGAGGCGGGGCGCTGCAGAGAGTGGGGTCTGCCGCGTGTCGGGAGTCGGCAGAGGCGGGGCGCTGCGGAGAGTGGGGTCTGCCGGGTGTCGGGAGTCGGCAGAGGCGGGGCGCTGCGGAGAGTGGGGTGTGCCGCGTGTCGGGAGTCGGCAGAGGCGGGGCGCTGCGGAGAGTGGGGTCTGCCGCGTGTCGGGAGTCGGCAGAGGCGGGGCGCTGCGGAGAGTGGGGTCTGCCGGGTGTCGGGAGTCGGCAGAGGCGGGGCGCTGCAGAGAGTGGGGTCTGCCGCGTGTCGGGAGTCGGCAGAGGCGGGGCGCTGCGGAGAGTGGGGTGTGCCGCGTGTCGGGAGTCGGCAGAGGCGGGGCGCTGCGGAGAGTGGGGTCTGCCGCGTGTCGGGAGTCGGCAGAGGCGGGGCGCTGCAGAGAGTGGGGTGTGCCGCGTGTCGGGAGTCGGCAGAGGCGGGGCGCTGCGGAGAGAGGGGTCTGCCGCGTGTCGGGAGTCGGCAGAGGCGGGGCGCTGCGGAGAGTGGGGTCTGCCGCGTGTCGGGAGTCGGCAGAGGCGGGGCGCTGCAGAGAGTGGGGTGTGCCGCGTGTCGGGAGTCGGCAGAGGCGGGGCGCTGCGGAGAGAGGGGTCTGCCGCGTGTCGGGAGTCGGCAGAGGCGGGGCGCTGCGGAGAGAGGGGTCTGCCGCGTGTCGGGAGTCGGCAGAGGGGGGGCGCTGCAGAGAGTGGGGTCTGCCGCGTGTCGGGAGTCGGCAGAGGCGGGGCGCTGCGGAGAGTGGGGTCTGCCGCGTGTCGGGAGTCGGCAGAGGCGGGGCGCTGCGGAGAGTGGGGTCTGCCGCGTGTCGGGAGTCGGCAGAGGCGGGGCGCTGCAGAGAGTGGGGTCTGCCGCGTGTCGGGAGTCGGCAGAGGCAGGGCGCTGCGGAGAGTGGGGTCTGCCGGGTGTCGGGAGTCGGCAGAGGCGGGGCGCTGCGGAGAGAGGGGTCTGTCGCGTGTCGGGAGTCGGCAGAGGCGGGGCGCTGCAGAGAGTGGGGTCTGCCGCGTGTCGGGAGTCGGCAGAGGCGGGGCGCTGCGGAGAGAGGGGTCTGCCGCGTGTCGGGAGTCGGCAGAGGCGGGGCGCTGCGGAGAGAGGGGTCTGCCGCGTGTCGGGAGTCGGCAGAGGCGGGGCGCTGCAGAGAGTGGGGTCTGCCGCGTGTCGGGAGTCGGCAGAGGCGGGGCGCTGCAGAGAGTGGGGTCTGCCGCGTGTCGGGAGTCGGCAGAGGCGGGGCGCTGCAGAGAGTGGGGTCTGCCGCGTGTCGGGAGTCGGCAGAGGCGGGGCGCTGCGGAGAGTGGGGTCTGCCGGGTGTCGGGAGTCGGCAGAGGCGGGGCGCTGCGGAGAGTGGGGTGTGCCGCGTGTCGGGAGTCGGCAGAGGCGGGGCGCTGCGGAGAGTGGGGTCTGCCGCGTGTCGGGAGTCGGCAGAGGCGGGGCGCTGCGGAGAGTGGGGTCTGCCGGGTGTCGGGAGTCGGCAGAGGCGGGGCGCTGCAGAGAGTGGGGTCTGCCGCGTGTCGGGAGTCGGCAGAGGCGGGGCGCTGCGGAGAGGGGGGTCTGCCGCGTGTCGGGAGTCGGCAGAGGCGGGGCGCTGCGGAGAGTGGGGTCTGCCGCGTGTCGGGAGTCGGCAGAGGCGGGGCGCTGCGGAGAGTGGGGTCTGCCGCGTGTCGGGAGTCGGCAGAGGCGGGGCGCTGCGGAGAGTGGGGTCTGCCGCGTGTCGGGAGTCGGCAGAGGCGGGGCGCTGCGGAGAGTGGGGTCTGCCGGGTGTCGGGAGTCGGCAGAGGCGGGGCGCTGCGGAGAGTGGGGTGTGCCGCGTGTCGGGAGTCGGCAGAGGCGGGGCGCTGCGGAGAGTGGGGTCTGCCGCGTGTCGGGAGTCGGCAGAGGCGGGGCGCTGCGGAGAGTGGGGTCTGCCGGGTGTCGGGAGTCGGCAGAGGCGGGGCGCTGCGGAGAGTGGGGTCTGCCGGGTGTCGGGAGTCGGCAGAGGGGGGGCGCTGCGGAGAGTGGGGTCTGCCGCGTGTCGGGAGTCGGCAGAGGCGGGGCGCTGCGGAGAGTGGGGTCTGCCGGGTGTCGGGAGTCGGCAGAGGCGGGGCGCTGCGGAGAGAGGGGTGTGCCGCGTGTCGGGAGTCGGCAGAGGCGGGGCGCTGCGGAGAGTGGGGTCTGCCGCGTGTCGGGAGTCGGCAGAGGCGGGGCGCTGCGGAGAGTGGGGTCTGCCGCGTGTCGGGAGTCGGCAGAGGCGGGGCGCTGCAGAGAGTGGGGTCTGCCGCGTGTCGGGAGTCGGCAGAGGCGGGGCGCTGCGGAGAGAGGGGTCTGCCGCGTGTCGGGAGTCGGCAGAGGCGGGGCGCTGCGGAGAGAGGGGTCTGCCGCGTGTCGGGAGTCGGCAGAGGCGGGGCGCTGCAGAGAGAGGGGTCTGCCGCGTGTCGGGAGTCGGCAGAGGCGGGGCGCTGCGGAGAGTGGGGTCCGCCGCGTGTCGGGAGTCGGCAGAGGGGGGGCGCTGCGGAGAGTGGGGTCTGCCGCGTGTCGGGAGTCGGCAGAGGCGGGGCGCTGCGGAGAGTGGGGTCTGCCGCATGTCGGGAGTCGGCAGAGGCGGGGCGCTGCAGAGAGTGGGGTCTGCCGCGTGTCGGGAGTCGGCAGAGGCGGGGCGCTGCGGAGAGTGGGGTCTGCCGCGTGTCGGGAGTCGGCAGAGGCGGGGCGCTGCAGAGAGAGGGGTCTGCCGCGTGTCGGGAGTCGCCACAGGGGGGGCGCTGCAGAGAGTGGGGTCTGCCGCGTGTCGGGAGTCGGCAGAGGGGGGCGCTGCGGAGAGTGGGGTCTGCCGCGTGTCGGGAGTCGGCAGAGGGGGGGCGCTGCAGAGAGTGGGGTCTGCCGCGTGTCGGGAGTCGTCAGAGGCGGGGCGCTGCGGAGAGAGGGCTCTGCCGCGTGTCGGGAGTCGGCAGAGGCGGGGCGCTGCGGAGAGAGGGGTCTGCCGCGTGTCGGGAGTCGGCAGAGGCGGGGCGCTGCGGAGAGTGGGGTCTGCCGCGTGTCGGGAGTCGGCAGAGGCTGGGCGCTGCGGAGAGTGGGGTCTGCCGCGTGTCGGGAGTCGGCAGAGGCGGGGCGCTGCGGAGAGTGGGGTCTGCCGCGTGTCGGGAGTCGGCAGGGCCGGGGCGCTGCGGAGAGTGGGGTCTGCCGCGTGTCGGGAGTCGTCAGAGGCGGGGCGCTGCGGAGAGAGGGCTCTGCCGCGTGTCGGGAGTCGGCAGAGGCGGGGCGCTGCGGAGAGAGGGCTCTGCCGCGTGTCGGGAGTCGTCAGAGGCGGGGCGCTGCAGAGAGTGGGCTCTGCCGCGTGTCGGGAGTCGGCAGAGGCGGGGCGCTGCGGAGAGAGGGGTCTGCCGCGTGTCGGGAGTCGGCAGAGGCGGGGCGCTGCAGACAGAGGGGTCTGCCGCGTGTCGGGAGTCGGCAGAGGCGGGGCGCTGCGGACAGTGGGGTCTGCCGCGTGTCGGGAGTCGGCAGAGGCGGGGCGCTGCGGAGAGTGGGGTCTGCCGCGTGTCGGGAGTCGGCAGAGGCGGGGCGCTGCGGAGAGAGGGGTCTGCCGCGTGTCGGGAGTCGGCAGAGGCGGGGCGCTGCGGAGGGTGGGGTCTGCCGCGTGTCGGGAGTCGGCAGAGGCGGGGCGCTGCGGAGAGTGGGGTCTGCCGCGTGTCGGGAGTCGGCAGAGGCGGGGCGCTGCAGAGAGTGGGGTCTGCCGCGTGTCGGGAGTCGGCAGAGGCGGGGCGCTGCGGAGAGTGGGGTCTGCCGCGTGTCGGGAGTCGGCAGAGGCGGGGCGCTGCAGAGAGTGGGGTCTGCCGCGTGTCGGGAGTCGGCAGAGGCGGGGCGCTGCAGAGAGTGGGGTCTGTCGCGTGTCCGGAGTCGTCAGAGGCGGGGCGCTGCAGAGAGAGGGGTCTGCCGCGTGTCGGGAGTCGTCAGAGGCGGGGCGCTGCAGAGAGAGGGGTCTGCCGCGTGTCGGGAGTCGGCAGAGGCGGGGCGCTGCAGACAGAGGGGTCTGCCGCGTGTCGGGAGTCGGCAGAGGCGGGGCGCTGCGGAGAGAGGGGTCTGCCGCGTGTCGGGAGTCGGCAGAGGCGGGGCGCTGCAGACAGAGGGGTCTGCCGCGTGTCGGGAGTCGGCAGAGGCGGGGCGCTGCAGAGGGAGGGGTCTGCCGCGTGTCGGGAGTCGGCAGAGGCGGGGCGCTGCAGAGAGTGGGGTCTGCCGCGTGTCGGGAGTCGGCAGAGGCGGGGCGCTGCGGAGAGTGGGGTCTGCCGCGTGTCGGGAGTCGGCAGAGGCCGGGCGCTGCGGAGAGAGGGGTCTGCCGCGTGCCGGGAGTCGGCAGAGGCGGGGCGCTGCGGAGAGTGGGGTCTGCCGCGTGTCGGGAGTCGGCAGAGGCGGGGCGCTGCGGAGAGGGGGGTCTGCCGCGTGTCGGGAGTCGGCAGAGGCGGGGCGCTGCGGAGAGGGGGGTCTGCCGCGTGTCGGGAGTCGGCAGAGGCGGGGCGCTGCGGAGAGGGGGGTCTGCCGCGTGTCGGGAGTCGACAGAGGCGGGGCGCTGCGGAGAGTGGGGTCTGCCGCGTGTCCGGAGTCGGCAGAGGCGGGGCGCTGCGGAGAGAGGGGTCTGCCGCGTGTCGGGAGTCGTCAGAGGCGGGGCGCTGCAGAGAGTGGGCTCTGCCGCGTGTCGGGAGTCGTCAGAGGCGGGGCGCTGCGGAGAGAGGGCTCTGCCGCGTGTCGGGAGTCGTCAGAGGCGGGGCGCTGCGGAGAGAGGGGTCTGCCGCGTGTCGGGAGTCGGCAGAGGCGGGGCGCTGCAGACAGAGGGGTCTGCCGCGTGTCGGGAGTCGGCAGAGGCGGGGCGCTGCAGACAGAGGGGTCTGCCGCGTGTCGGGAGACGGCAGAGGCGGGGCGCTGCAGACAGAGGGGTCTGCCGCGTGTCGGGAGTCGGCAGAGGCGGGGCGCTGCAGAGAGTGGGGTCTGCCGCGTGTCGGGAGTCGGCAGAGGCGGGGCGCTGCGGAGAGTGGGGTCTGCCGGGTGTCGGGAGTCGGCAGAGGCGGAGCGCTGCGGAGAGTGGGGTCTGCCGCGTGTCGGGAGTCGGCAGAGGGGGCGCTGCGGAGAGTGGGGTCTGCCGCGTGTCGGGAGTCGGCAGAGGCGGGGCGCTGCAGAGGGTGGGGTCTGCCGCGTGTCGGGAGTCGGCAGAGGCGGGGCGCTGCGGAGAGTGGGGTCTGCCGCGTGTCGGGAGTCGGCAGAGGCGGGGCGCTGCGGAGAGTGGGGTCTGCCGGGTGTCGGGAGTCGGCAGAGGCGGGGCGCTGCGGAGAGTGGGGTCTGCCGGGTGTCGGGAGTCGGCAGAGGGGGCGCTGCGGAGAGTGGGGTCTGCCGCGTGTCGGGAGTCGGCAGAGGCGGGGCGCTGCGGAGGTGGGAGTGGGGTCTGCCGGGTGTCGGGAGTCGGCAGAGCCGGGGCGCTGCGGAGAGTGGGGTGTGCCGCGTGTCGGGAGTCGGCAGAGGCGGGGCGCTGCGGAGAGTGGGGTCTGCCGCGTGTCGGGAGTCGGCAGAGGCGGGGCGCTGCGGAGAGTGGGGTCTGCCGCGTGTCGGGAGTCGGCAGAGGCGGGGCGCTGCAGAGAGTGGGGTCTGCCGCGTGTCGGGAGTCGGCAGAGGCGGGGCGCTGCGGAGAGAGGGGTCTGCCGCGTGTCGGGAGTCGGCAGAGGCGGGGCGCTGCGGAGAGAGGGGTCTGCCGCGTGTCGGGAGTCGGCAGAGGCGGGGCGCTGCAGAGAGAGGGGTCTGCCGCGTGTCGGGAGTCGGCAGAGGCGGGGCGCTGCGGAGAGTGGGGTCTGCCGCGTGTCGGGAGTCGGCAGAGGGGGGCGCTGCGGAGAGTGGGGTCTGCCGCGTGTCGGGGGTCGGCAGAGGCGGGGCGCTGCGGAGAGTGGGGTCTGCCGCATGTCGGGAGTCGGCAGAGGCGGGGCGCTGCAGAGAGTGGGGTCTGCCGCGTGTCGGGAGTCGGCGGAGGCGGGGCGCTGCGGAGAGTGGGGTCTGCCGCGTGTCGGGAGTCGGCAGAGGCGGGGCGCTGCAGAGAGGGGGGTCTGCCGCGTGTCGGGAGTCGGCACAGGGGGGCGCTGCAGAGAGTGGGGTCTGCCGCGTGTCGGGAGTCGGCACAGGGGGGGCGCTGCAGAGAGTGGGGTCTGCCGCGTGTCGGGAGTCGGCAGAGGCGGGGCGCTGCGGAGAGTGGGGTCTGCCGCGTGTCGGGAGTCGGCAGAGGGGGGGCGCTGCGGAGAGTGGGGTCTGCCGCGTGTCGGGAGTCGGCAGAGGCGGGGCGCTGCGGAGAGTGGGGTCTGCCGCATGTCGGGAGTCGGCAGAGGCGGGGCGCTGCAGAGAGTGGGGTCTGCCGCGTGTCGGGAGTCGGCAGAGGCGGGGCGCTGCGGAGAGTGGGGTCTGCCGCGTGTCGGGAGTCGGCAGAGGCGGGGCGCTGCAGAGAGAGGGGTCTGCCGCGTGTCGGGAGTCGGCAGAGGGGGCGCTGCGGAGAGTGGGGTCTGCCGCGTGTCGGGAGTCGGCAGAGGCAGGGCGCTGCAGAGAGTGGGGTCTGCCGCGTGTCGGGAGTCGGCAGAGGGGGCGCTGCAGAGAGTGGGGTCTGCCGCGTGTCGGGAGTCGGCAGAGGCGGGGCGCTGCGGAGAGAGGGGTCTGCCGCGTGTCGGGAGTCGGCAGAGGCGGGGCGCTGCAGAGAGAGGGGTCTGCCGCGTGTCGGGAGTCGGCAGAGGCGGGGCGCTGCAGAGAGAGGGGTCTGTCGCGTGTCGGGAGTCGGCAGAGGGGGCGCTGCAGAGAGTGGGGTCTGCCGCGTGTCGGGAGTCGGCAGAGGCGGGGCGCTGCGGAGAGAGGGGTCTGCCGCGTGTCGGGAGTCGGCAGAGGCGGGGCGCTGCGGAGAGAGGGGTCTGCCGCGTGTCGGGAGTCGGCAGAGGCGGGGCGCTGCGGAGAGAGGGGTCTGCCGCGTGTCGGGAGTCGGCAGAGGGGGCGCTGCGGAGAGTGGGGTCTGCCGCGTGTCGGGAGTCGGCAGAGGCGGGGCGCTGCGGAGAGGGCTCTGCCGCGTGTCGGGAGTCGGCAGAGGCGGGGCGCTGCGGAGAGTGGGGTCTGCCGCGTGTCGGGAGTCGGCAGAGGCGGGGCGCTGCGGAGAGAGGGGTCTGCCGCGTGTCGGGAGTCGGCAGAGGCGGGGCGCTGCGGAGAGAGGGGTCTGCCGCGTGTCGGGAGTCGGCAGAGGGGGGCGCTGCAGAGAGTGGGGTCTGCCGCGTGTCGGGAGTCGGCAGAGGCGGGGCGCTGCGGAGAGTGGGGTCTGCCGCGTGTCGGGAGTCGGCAGAGGCGGGGCGCTGCGGAGAGTGGGGTCTGCCGCGTGTCGGGAGTCGGCAGAGGCGGGGCGCTGCAGAGAGTGGGGTCTGCCGCGTGTCGGGAGTCGGCAGAGGCCGGGCGCTGCGGAGAGTGGGGTCTGCCGCGTGTCGGGAGTCGGCAGAGGCGGGGCGCTGCAGAGAGAGGGGTCTGCCGCGTGTCGGGAGTCGGCAGAGGCGGGGCGCTGCAGAGAGAGGGGTCTGTCGCGTGTCGGGAGTCGGCAGTGTCGCCGGGAGTCGGCAGAGGCGGGGCGCTGCAGAGAGTGGGGTCTGCCGCGTGTCGGGAGTCGGCAGAGGCGGGGCGCTGCGGAGAGAGGGGTCTGCCGCGTGTCGGGAGTCGGCAGAGGCGGGGCGCTGCAGAGAGAGGGGTCTGCCGCGTGTCGGGAGTCGGCAGAGGCGGGGCGCTGCAGAGAGTGGGGTCTGCCGCGTGTCGGGAGTCGGCAGAGGCGGGGCGCTGCAGAGAGTGGGGTCTGCCGCGTGTCGGGAGTCGGCAGAGGCGGGGCGCTGCGGAGAGTGGGGTCTGCCGCGTGTCGGGAGTCGGCAGAGGCGGGGGCGCTGCGGAGAGTGGGGTCTGCCGCGTGTCGGGAGTCGGCAGAGGCGGGGCGCTGCGGGGAGTGGGGTCTGCCGCGTGTCGGGAGTCGGCAGAGGCGGGGCGCTGCGGAGAGTGGGGTCTGCCGCGTGTCGGGAGTCGGCAGAGGCGGGGCGCTGCAGAGAGTGGGGTCTGCCGCGTGTCGGGAGTCGGCAGAGGCGGGGCGCTGCGGAGAGTGGGGTCTGCCGCGTGTCGGGAGTCGGCAGAGGCGGGGCGCTGCGGAGAGTGGGGGTCTGCCGCGTGTCGGGAGTCGGCAGAGGCGGGGCGCTGCAGAGAGTGGGGTGTGCCGCGTGTCGGGAGTCGGCAGAGGCGGGGCGCTGCGGAGAGAGGGGTCTGCCGCGTGTCGGGAGTCGGCAGAGGCGGGGCGCTGCGGAGAGTGGGGTCTGCCGCGTGTCGGGAGTCGGCAGAGGCGGGGCGCTGCAGAGAGTGGGGTGTGCCGCGTGTCGGGAGTCGGCAGAGGCGGGGCGCTGCGGAGAGAGGGGTCTGCCGCGTGTCGGGAGTCGGCAGAGGCGGGGCGCTGCGGAGAGAGGGGTCTGCCGCGTGTCGGGAGTCGGCAGAGGCGGGGCGCTGCAGAGAGTGGGGTCTGCCGCGTGTCGGGAGTCGGCAGAGGCGGGGCGCTGCGGAGAGTGGGGTCTGCCGCGTGTCGGGAGTCGGCAGAGGCGGGGCGCTGCGGAGAGTGGGGTCTGCCGCGTGTCGGGAGTCGGCAGAGGCGGGGCGCTGCAGAGAGTGGGGTCTGCCGCGTGTCGGGAGTCGGCAGAGGCAGGGCGCTGCGGAGAGTGGGGTCTGCCGCGTGTCGGGAGTCGGCAGAGGCGGGGCGCTGCGGAGAGAGGGGTCTGCCGGGTGTCGGGAGTCGGCAGAGGCGGGGCGCTGCAGAGAGAGGGGTCTGTCGCGTGTCGGGAGTCGGCAGAGGCGGGGCGCTGCAGAGAGTGGGGTCTGCCGCGTGTCGGGAGTCGGCAGAGGCGGGGCGCTGCGGAGAGAGGGGTCTGCCGCGTGTCGGGAGTCGGCAGAGGCGGGGCGCTGCGGAGAGAGGGGTCTGCCGCGTGTCGGGAGTCGGCAGAGGCGGGGCGCTGCAGAGAGTGGGGTCTGCCGCGTGTCGGGAGTCGGCAGAGGCGGGGCGCTGCAGAGAGTGGGGTCTGCCGCGTGTCGGGAGTCGGCAGAGGCGGGGCGCTGCAGAGAGTGGGGTCTGCCGCGTGTCGGGAGTCGGCAGAGGCGGGGCGCTGCGGAGAGTGGGGTCTGCCGGGTGTCGGGAGTCGGCAGAGGCGGGGCGCTGCGGAGAGTGGGGTGTGCCGCGTGTCGGGAGTCGGCAGAGGCGGGGCGCTGCGGAGAGTGGGGTCTGCCGCGTGTCGGGAGTCGGCAGAGGCGGGGCGCTGCGGAGAGTGGGGTCTGCCGGGTGTCGGGAGTCGGCAGAGGCGGGGCGCTGCAGAGAGTGGGGTCTGCCGCGTGTCGGGAGTCGGCAGAGGCGGGGCGCTGCGGAGAGTGGGGTCTGCCGCGTGTCGGGAGTCGGCAGAGGCGGGGCGCTGCGGAGAGTGGGGTCTGCCGCGTGTCGGGAGTCGGCAGAGGCGGGGCGCTGCGGAGAGTGGGGTCTGCCGCGTGTCGGGAGTCGGCAGAGGCGGGGCGCTGCGGAGAGTGGGGTCTGCCGCGTGTCGGGAGTCGGCAGAGGCGGGGCGCTGCGGAGAGTGGGGTCTGCCCGGTGTCGGGAGTCGGCAGAGGCGGGGCGCTGCGGAGAGTGGGGTGTGCCGCGTGTCGGGAGTCGGCAGAGGCGGGGCGCTGCGGAGAGTGGGGTCTGCCGCGTGTCGGGAGTCGGCAGAGGCGGGGCGCTGCGGAGAGTGGGGGCTGCCGGGTGTCGGGAGTCGGCAGAGGCGGGGCGCTGCGGAGAGTGGGGTCTGCCGGGTGTCGGGAGTCGGCAGAGGGGGGCGCTGCGGAGAGTGGGGTCTGCCGCGTGTCGGGAGTCGGCAGAGGCGGGGCGCTGCGGAGAGTGGGGTCTGCCGGGTGTCGGGAGTCGGCAGAGGCGGGGCGCTGCGGAGAGTGGGGTGTGCCGCGTGTCGGGAGTCGGCAGAGGCGGGGCGCTGCGGAGAGTGGGGTCTGCCGCGTGTCGGGAGTCGGCAGAGGCGGGGCGCTGCGGAGAGTGGGGTCTGCCGCGTGTCGGGAGTCGGCAGAGGCGGGGCGCTGCGGAGAGTGGGGTCTGCCGCGTGTCGGGAGTCGGCAGAGGCGGGGCGCTGCGGAGAGAGGGGTCTGCCGCGTGTCGGGAGTCGGCAGAGGCGGGGCGCTGCGGAGAGAGGGGTCTGCCGCGTGTCGGGAGTCGGCAGAGGCGGGGCGCTGCAGAGAGAGGGGTCTGCCGCGTGTCGGGAGTCGGCAGAGGCGGGGCGCTGCGGAGAGTGGGGTCCGCCGCGTGTCGGGAGTCGGCAGAGGGGGGGCGCTGCGGAGAGTGGGGTCTGCCGCGTGTCGGGAGTCGGCAGAGGCGGGGCGCTGCGGAGAGTGGGGTCTGCCGCATGTCGGGAGTCGGCAGAGGCGGGGCGCTGCAGAGAGTGGGGTCTGCCGCGTGTCGGGAGTCGGCAGAGGCGGGGCGCTGCGGAGAGTGGGGTCTGCCGCGTGTCGGGAGTCGGCAGAGGCGGGGCGCTGCAGAGAGAGGGGTCTGCCGCGTGTCGGGAGTCGCCACAGGGGGGGCGCTGCAGAGAGTGGGTCTGCCGCGTGTCGGGAGTCGGCACAGGGGGGGCGCTGCAGAGAGTGGGGTCTGCCGCGTGTCGGGAGTCGGCAGAGGCGGGGCGCTGCGGAGAGTGGGGTCTGCCGCGTGTCGGGAGTCGGCAGAGGGGGGCGCTGCGGAGAGTGGGGTCTGCCGCGTGTCGGGAGTCGGCAGAGGCGGGGCGCTGCGGAGAGTGGGGTCTGCCGCATGTCGGGAGTCGGCAGAGGCGGGGCGCTGCAGAGAGTGGGGTCTGCCGCGTGTCGGGAGTCGGCAGAGGCGGAGCGCTGCGGAGAGTGGGGTCTGCCGCGTGTCGGGAGTCGGCAGAGGCGGGGCGCTGCAGAGAGAGGGGTCTGCCGCGTGTCGGGAGTCGGCAGAGGGGGCGCTGCGGAGAGTGGGGTCTGCCGCGTGTCGGGAGTCGGCAGAGGCAGGGCGCTGCAGAGAGTGGGGTCTGCCGCGTGTCGGGAGTCGGCAGAGGCGGGGCGCTGCGGAGAGAGGGGTCTGCCGCGTGTCGGGAGTCGGCAGAGGCGGGGCGCTGCGGAGAGAGGGGTCTGCCGCGTGTCGGGAGTCGGCAGAGGCGGGGCGCTGCGGAGAGAGGGGTCTGCCGCGTGTCGGGAGTCGGCAGAGGCGGGGCGCTGCGGAGAGTGGGGTCTGCCGCGTGTCGGGAGTCGGCAGAGGCGGGGCGCTGCGGAGAGTGGGGTCTGCCGCGTGTCGGGAGTCGGCAGAGGCGGAGCGCTGCGGAGAGTGGGGTCTGCCGCGTGTCGGGAGTCGGCAGAGGCGGGGCGCTGCAGAGAGAGGGGTCTGCCGCGTGTCGGGAGTCGGCAGAGGGGGGGCGCTGCGGAGAGTGGGGTCTGCCGCGTGTCGGGAGTCGGCAGAGGCAGGGCGCTGCAGAGAGTGGGGTCTGCCGCGTGTCGGGAGTCGGCAGAGGCGGGGCGCTGCGGAGAGAGGGGTCTGCCGCGTGTCGGGAGTCGGCAGAGGCGGGGCGCTGCGGAGAGAGGGGTCTGCCGCGTGTCGGGAGTCGGCAGAGGCGGGGCGCTGCGGAGAGTGGGGTCTGCCGCGTGTCGGGAGTCGGCAGAGGGGGGGTGCTGCGGAGAGTGGGGTCTGCCGCGTGTCGGGAGTCGGCAGAGGCGGGGCGCTGCGGAGAGAGGGGTCTGCCGCGTGTCGGGAGTCGGCAGAGGGGGGGCGCTGCAGAGAGTGGGGTCTGCCGCGTGTCGGGAGTCGGCAGAGGCGGGGCGCTGCGGAGAGTGGGGTCTGCCGCGTGTCGGGAGTCGGCAGAGGCGGGGCGCTGCGGAGAGAGGGGTCTGCCGCGTGTCGGGAGTCGGCAGAGGCGGGGCGCTGCGGAGAGTGGGGTCTGCCGCGTGTCGGGAGTCGGCAGAGGCGGGGCGCTGCGGAGAGTGGGGTCTGCCGCGTGTCGGGAGTCGGCAGAGGCGGGGCGCTGCAGAGAGTGGGGTCTGCCGCGTGTCGGGAGTCGGCAGAGGCAGGGCGCTGCGGAGAGTGGGGTCTGCCGCGTGTCGGGAGTCGGCAGAGGCGGGGCGCTGCAGAGAGAGGGGTCTGCCGCGTGTCGGGAGTCGGCAGAGGCGGGGCGCTGCAGAGAGAGGGGTCTGTCGCGTGTCGGGAGTCGGCAGAGGGGGGGCGCTGCAGAGAGTGGGGTCTGCCGCGTGTCGGGAGTCGGCAGAGGCGGGGCGCTGCGGAGAGAGGGGTCTGCCGCGTGTCGGGAGTCGGCAGAGGCGGGGCGCTGCGGAGAGAGGGGTCTGCCGCGTGTCGGGAGTCGGCAGAGGCGGGGCGCTGCAGAGAGTGGGGTCTGCCGCGTGTCGGGAGTCGGCAGAGGCGGGGCGCTGCAGAGAGTGGGGTCTGCCGCGTGTCGGGAGTCGGCAGAGGCGGGGCGCTGCAGAGAGTGGGGTCTGCCGCGTGTCGGGAGTCGGCAGAGCCGGGGCGCTGCGGAGAGTGGGGTCTGCCGGGTGTCGGGAGTCGGCAGAGGCGGGGCGCTGCGGAGAGTGGGGTGTGCCGCGTGTCGGGAGTCGGCAGAGGCGGGGCGCTGCGGAGAGTGGGGTCTGCCGCGTGTCGGGAGTCGGCAGAGGCGGGGCGCTGCGGAGAGTGGGGTCTGCCGGGTGTCGGGAGTCGGCAGAGGCGGGGCGCTGCAGAGAGTGGGGTCTGCCGCGTGTCGGGAGTCGGCAGAGGCGGGGCGCTGCGGAGAGTGGGGTGTGCCGCGTGTCGGGAGTCGGCAGAGGCGGGGCGCTGCGGAGAGTGGGGTCTGCCGCGTGTCGGGAGTCGGCAGAGGCGGGGCGCTGCGGAGAGTGGGGTCTGCCGCGTGTCGGGAGTCGGCAGAGGCAGGGCGCTGCGGAGAGTGGGGTCTGCCGCGTGTCGGGAGTCGGCAGAGGCGGGGCGCTGCAGAGAGTGGGGTCTGCCGCGTGTCGGGAGTCGGCAGAGGCGGGGCGCTGCGGAGAGTGGGGTCTGCCGCGTGTCGGGAGTCGGCAGAGGCGGGGCGCTGCGGAGAGTGGGGTCTGCCGGGTGTCGGGAGTCGGCAGAGGCGGGGCGCTGCGGAGAGTGGGGTGTGCCGCGTGTCGGGAGTCGGCAGAGGCGGGGCGCTGCGGAGAGTGGGGTCTGCCGCGTGTCGGGAGTCGGCAGAGGCGGGGCGCTGCGGAGAGTGGGGTCTGCCGGGTGTCGGGAGTCGGCAGAGGCGGGGCGCTGCGGAGAGTGGGGTCTGCCGGGTGTCGGGAGTCGGCAGAGGGGGGGCGCTGCGGAGAGTGGGGTCTGCCGCGTGTCGGGAGTCGGCAGAGGCGGGGCGCTGCGGAGAGTGGGGTCTGCCGGGTGTCGGGAGTCGGCAGAGCCGGGGCGCTGCGGAGAGTGGGGTGTGCCGCGTGTCGGGAGTCGGCAGAGGCGGGGCGCTGCGGAGAGTGGGGTCTGCCGCGTGTCGGGAGTCGGCAGAGGCGGGGCGCTGCGGAGAGTGGGGTCTGCCGCGTGTCGGGAGTCGGCAGAGGCGGGGCGCTGCAGAGAGTGGGGTCTGCCGCGTGTCGGGAGTCGGCAGAGGCGGGGCGCTGCGGAGAGAGGGGTCTGCCGCGTGTCGGGAGTCGGCAGAGGCGGGGCGCTGCGGAGAGAGGGGTCTGCCGCGTGTCGGGAGTCGGCAGAGGCGGGGCGCTGCAGAGAGAGGGGTCTGCCGCGTGTCGGGAGTCGGCAGAGGCGGGGCGCTGCGGAGAGTGGGGTCTGCCGCGTGTCGGGAGTCGGCAGAGGCGGGGCGCTGCGGAGAGTGGGGTCTGCCGCGTGTCGGGAGTCGGCAGAGGCGGGGCGCTGCGGAGAGTGGGGTCTGCCGCATGTCGGGAGTCGGCAGAGGCGGGGCGCTGCAGAGAGTGGGGTCTGCCGCGTGTCGGGAGTCGGCAGAGGCGGGGCGCTGCGGAGAGTGGGGTCTGCCGCGTGTCGGGAGTCGGCAGAGGCGGGGCGCTGCAGAGAGAGGGGTCTGCCGCGTGTCGGGAGTCGGCACAGGGGGGGCGCTGCAGAGAGTGGGGTCTGCCGCGTGTCGGGAGTCGGCACAGGGGGGGCGCTGCAGAGAGTGGGGTCTGCCGCGTGTCGGGAGTCGGCAGAGGCGGGGCGCTGCGGAGAGTGGGGTCTGCCGCGTGTCGGGAGTCGGCAGAGGCGGGGCGCTGCGGAGAGTGGGGTCTGCCGCGTGTCGGGAGTCGGCAGAGGCGGGGCGCTGCGGAGAGTGGGGTCTGCCGCATGTCGGGAGTCGGCAGAGGCGGGGCGCTGCAGAGAGTGGGGTCTGCCGCGTGTCGGGAGTCGGCAGAGGCGGGGCGCTGCGGAGAGTGGGGTCTGCCGCGTGTCGGGAGTCGGCAGAGGCGGGGCGCTGCAGAGAGAGGGGTCTGCCGCGTGTCGGGAGTCGGCAGAGGGGGGGCGCTGCGGAGAGTGGGGTCTGCCGCGTGTCGGGAGTCGGCAGAGGCAGGGCGCTGCAGAGAGTGGGGTCTGCCGCGTGTCGGGAGTCGGCAGAGGCGGGGCGCTGCAGAGAGTGGGGTCTGCCGCGTGTCGGGAGTCGGCAGAGGCGGGGCGCTGCGGAGAGAGGGGTCTGCCGCGTGTCGGGAGTCGGCAGAGGCGGGGCGCTGCAGAGAGTGGGGTCTGCCGCGTGTCGGGAGTCGGCAGAGGCGGGGCGCTGCAGAGAGAGGGGTCTGCCGCGTGTCGGGAGTCGGCAGAGGCGGGGCGCTGCAGAGAGTGGGGTCTGCCGCGTGTCGGGAGTCGGCAGAGGCGGGGCGCTGCGGAGAGTGGGGTCTGCCGCGTGTCGGGAGTCGGCAGAGGCGGGGCGCTGCGGAGAGTGGGGTCTGCCGCGTGTCGGGAGTCGGCAGAGGCGGGGCGCTGCGGAGAGTGGGGTCTGCCGCGTGTCGGGAGTCGGCAGAGGCGGGGCGCTGCGGAGAGTGGGGTCTGCCGCGTGTCGGGAGTCGGCAGAGGCGGGGCGCTGCGGAGAGAGGGGTCTGCCGCGTGTCGGGAGTCGGCAGAGGCGGGGCGCTGCGGAGAGAGGGGTCTGCCGCGTGTCGGGAGTCGGCAGAGGCGGGGCGCTGCAGAGAGTGGGGGTCTGCCGCGTGTCGGGAGTCGGCAGAGGCGGGGCGCTGCAGAGAGTGGGGTCTGCCGCGTGTCGGGAGTCGGCAGAGGCGGGGCGCTGCGGAGAGAGGGGTCTGCCGGGTGTCGGGAGTCGGCAGAGGCGGGGCGCTGCGGAGAGTGGGGTCTGCCGGGTGTCGGGAGTCGGCAGAGGCAGGGCGCTGCAGAGAGTGGGGTCTGCCGCGTGTCGGGAGTCGGCAGAGGCGGGGCGCTGCGGAGAGTGGGGTCTGCCGCGTGTCGGGAGTCGGCAGAGGCGGGGCGCTGCGGAGAGTGGGGTCTGCCGGGTGTCGGGAGTCGGCAGAGGCGGGGCGCTGCGGAGAGTGGGGTCTGCCGGGTGTCGGGAGTCGGCAGAGGGGGGGCGCTGCGGAGAGTGGGGTCTGCCGCGTGTCGGGAGTCGGCAGAGGCGGGGCGCTGCGGAGAGTGGGGTCTGCCGGGTGTCGGGAGTCGGCAGAGCCGGGGCGCTGCGGAGAGTGGGGTGTGCCGCGTGTCGGGAGTCGGCAGAGGCGGGGCGCTGCGGAGAGTGGGGTCTGCCGCGTGTCGGGAGTCGGCAGAGGCGGGGCGCTGCGGAGAGTGGGGTCTGCCGCGTGTCGGGAGTCGGCAGAGGCGGGGCGCTGCAGAGAGTGGGGTCTGCCGCGTGTCGGGAGTCGGCAGAGGCGGGGCGCTGCGGAGAGAGGGGTCTGCCGCGTGTCGGGAGTCGGCAGAGGCGGGGCGCTGCGGAGAGAGGGGTCTGCCGCGTGTCGGGAGTCGGCAGAGGCGGGGCGCTGCAGAGAGAGGGGTCTGCCGCGTGTCGGGAGTCGGCAGAGGCGGGGCGCTGCGGAGAGTGGGGTCTGCCGCGTGTCGGGAGTCGGCAGAGGGGGGGCGCTGCGGAGAGTGGGGTCTGCCGCGTGTCGGGAGTCGGCAGAGGCGGGGCGCTGCGGAGAGTGGGGTCTGCCGCATGTCGGGAGTCGGCAGAGGCGGGGCGCTGCAGAGAGTGGGGTCTGCCGCGTGTCGGGAGTCGGCAGAGGCGGGGCGCTGCGGAGAGTGGGGTCTGCCGCGTGTCGGGAGTCGGCAGAGGCGGGGCGCTGCAGAGAGAGGGGTCTGCCGCGTGTCGGGAGTCGGCACAGGGGGGGCGCTGCAGAGAGTGGGGTCTGCCGCGTGTCGGGAGTCGGCACAGGGGGGGCGCTGCAGAGAGTGGGGTCTGCCGCGTGTCGGGAGTCGGCAGAGGCGGGGCGCTGCGGAGAGTGGGGTCTGCCGCGTGTCGGGAGTCGGCAGAGGGGGGGCGCTGCGGAGAGTGGGGTCTGCCGCGTGTCGGGAGTCGGCAGAGGCGGGGCGCTGCGGAGAGTGGGGTCTGCCGCATGTCGGGAGTCGGCAGAGGCGGGGCGCTGCAGAGAGTGGGGTCTGCCGCGTGTCGGGAGTCGGCAGAGGCGGGGCGCTGCGGAGAGTGGGGTCTGCCGCGTGTCGGGAGTCGGCAGAGGCGGGGCGCTGCAGAGAGAGGGGTCTGCCGCGTGTCGGGAGTCGGCAGAGGGGGGGCGCTGCGGAGAGTGGGGTCTGCCGCGTGTCGGGAGTCGGCAGAGGCAGGGCGCTGCAGAGAGTGGGGTCTGCCGCGTGTCGGGAGTCGGCAGAGGGGGGGCGCTGCAGAGAGTGGGGTCTGCCGCGTGTCGGGAGTCGGCAGAGGCGGGGCGCTGCGGAGAGAGGGGTCTGCCGCGTGTCGGGAGTCGGCAGAGGCGGGGCGCTGCAGAGAGTGGGGTCTGCCGCGTGTCGGGAGTCGGCAGAGGCGGGGCGCTGCAGAGAGAGGGGTCTGCCGCGTGTCGGGAGTCGGCAGAGGCGGGGCGCTGCAGAGAGTGGGGTCTGCCGCGTGTCGGGAGTCGGCAGAGGCGGGGCGCTGCGGAGAGTGGGGTCTGCCGCGTGTCGGGAGTCGGCAGAGGCGGGGCGCTGCGGAGAGTGGGGTCTGCCGCGTGTCGGGAGTCGGCAGAGGCGGGGCGCTGCGGAGAGTGGGGTCTGCCGCGTGTCGGGAGTCGGCAGAGGCGGGGCGCTGCGGAGAGTGGGGTCTGCCGCGTGTCGGGAGTCGGCAGAGGCGGGGCGCTGCGGAGAGAGGGGTCTGCCGCGTGTCGGGAGTCGGCAGAGGCGGGGCGCTGCGGAGAGAGGGGTCTGCCGCGTGTCGGGAGTCGGCAGAGGCAGGGCGCTGCAGAGAGTGGGGTCTGCCGCGTGTCGGGAGTCGGCAGAGGCGGGGCGCTGCAGAGAGTGGGGTCTGCCGCGTGTCGGGAGTCGGCAGAGGCGGGGCGCTGCGGAGAGAGGGGTCTGCCGCGTGTCGGGAGTCGGCAGAGGCGGGGCGCTGCAGAGAGTGGGGTCTGCCGCGTGTCGGGAGTCGGCAGAGGCGGGGCGCTGCAGAGAGTGGGGTCTGCCGCGTGTCGGGAGTCGGCAGAGGCAGGGCGCTGCAGAGAGAGGGGTCTGCCGCGTGTCGGGAGTCGGCAGAGGCGGGGCGCTGCAGAGAGTGGGGTCTGCCGCGTGTCGGGAGTCGGCAGAGGCGGGGCGCTGCGGAGAGTGGGGTCTGCCGCGTGTCGGGAGTCGGCAGAGGCGGGGCGCTGCAGAGAGAGGGGTCTGCCGCGTGTCGGGAGTCGGCAGAGGCGGGGCGCTGCAGAGAGAGGGGTCTGCCGCGTGTCGGGAGTCGGCAGAGGCGGGGCGCTGCGGAGAGTGGGGTCTGCCGCGTGTCGGGAGTCGGCAGAGGCGGGGCGCTGCGGAGAGTGGGGTCTGCCGCGTGTCGGGAGTCGGCAGAGGCGGGGCGCTGCGGAGAGTGGGGTCTGCCGCGTGTCGGGAGTCGGCAGAGGCGGGGCGCTGCGGAGAGTGGGGTCTGCCGCGTGTCGGGAGTCGGCAGAGGCGGGGCGCTGCGGAGAGTGGGGTCGGCCGCGTGTCGGGAGTCGGCAGAGGCGGGGCGCTGCGGAGAGTGGGGTCTGCCGCGTGTCGGGAGTCGGCAGAGGGGGGGCGCTGCGGAGAGTGGGGTCTGCCGCGTGTCGGGAGTCGGCAGAGGCGGGGCGCTGCGGAGAGTGGGGTCTGCCGCGTGTCGGGAGTCGGCAGAGGCGGGGCGCTGCGGAGAGAGGGGTCTGCCGCGTGTCGGGAGTCGGCAGAGGCGGGGCGCTGCAGAGAGTGGGGTCTGCCGCGTGTCGGGAGTCGGCAGAGGCGGGGCGCTGCAGAGAGTGGGGTCTGCCGCGTGTCGGGAGTCGGCAGAGGCGGGGCGCTGCGGAGAGAGGGGTCTGCCGCGTGTCGGGAGTCGGCAGAGGCGGGGCGCTGCAGAGAGTGGGGTCTGCCGCGTGTCGGGAGTCGGCAGAGGCGGGGCGCTGCAGAGAGTGGGGTCTGCCGCGTGTCGGGAGTCGGCAGAGGCAGGGCGCTGCAGAGAGAGGGGTCTGCCGCGTGTCGGGAGTCGGCAGAGGCGGGGCGCTGCAGAGAGAGGGGTCTGCCGCGTGTCGGGAGTCGGCAGAGGCGGGGCGCTGCAGAGAGAGGGGTCTGCCGCGTGTCGGGAGTCGGCAGAGGCGGGGCGCTGCGGAGAGTGGGGTCTGCCGCGTGTCGGGAGTCGGCAGAGGCGGGGCGCTGCGGAGAGTGGGGTCTGCCGCGTGTCGGGAGTCGGCAGAGGCGGGGCGCTGCGGAGAGAGGGGTCTGCCGCGTGTCGGGAGTCGGCAGAGGCGGGGCGCTGCGGAGAGTGGGGTCTGCCGCGTGTCGGGAGTCGGCAGAGGCGGGGCGCTGCGGAGAGTGGGGTCTGCCGCGTGTCGGGAGTCGGCAGAGGGGGGGCGCTGCGGAGAGTGGGGTCTGCCGCGTGTCGGGAGTCGGCAGAGGCAGGGCGCTGCGGAGAGTGGGGTCTGCCGCGTGTCGGGAGTCGGCAGAGGCGGGGCGCTGCGGAGAGAGGGGTCTGCCGCGTGTCGGGAGTCGGCAGAGGCGGGGCGCTGCGGAGAGAGGGGTCTGCCGCGTGTCGGGAGTCGGCAGAGGCGGGGCGCTGCGGAGAGTGGGGTCTGCCGCGTGTCGGGAGTCGGCAGAGGCGGGGCGCTGCGGAGAGAGGGGTCTGCCGCGTGTCGGGAGTCGGCAGAGGCGGGGCGCTACGGAGAGTGGGGTCTGCCGCGTGTCGGGAGTCGGCAGAGGCGGGGCGCTGCGGAGAGAGGGGTCTGCCGCGTGTCGGGAGTCGGCAGAGGCGGGGCGCTGCGGAGAGTGGGGTCTGCCGCGTGTCGGGAGTCGGCAGAGGCGGGGCGCTGCAGAGAGAGGGGTCTGCCGCGTGTCGGGAGTCGGCAGAGGCGGGGCGCTGCAGAGAGAGGGGTCTGCCGCGTGTCGGGAGTCGGCAGAGGCGGGGCGCTGCGGAGAGTGGGGTCTGCCGCGTGTCGGGAGTCGGCAGAGGCGGGGCGCTGCGGAGAGTGGGGTCTGCCGCGTGTCGGGAGTCGGCAGAGGCGGGGCGCTGCGGAGAGAGGGGTCTGCCGCGTGTCGGGAGTCGGCAGAGGCGGGGCGCTGCGGAGAGTGGGGTCTGCCGCGTGTCGGGAGTCGGCAGAGGCGGGGCGCTGCGGAGAGAGGGGTCTGCCGCGTGTCGGGAGTCGGCAGAGGCGGGGCGCTGCGGAGAGTGGGGTCTGCCGCGTGTCGGGAGTCGGCAGAGGCGGGGCGCTGCGGAGAGAGGGGTCTGCCGCGTGTCGGGAGTCGGCAGAGGGGGGGCGCTGCGGAGAGTGGGGTCTGCCGCGTGTCGGGAGTCGGCAGAGGGGGGGCGCTGCGGAGAGTGGGGTCTGCCGCGTGTCGGGAGTCGGCAGAGGCGGGGCGCTGCAGAGAGTGGGGTCTGCCGCGTGTCGGGAGTCGGCAGAGGCGGGGCGCTGCAGAGAGTGGGGTCTGCCGCGTGTCGGGAGTCGGCAGAGGCGGGGCGCTGCGGAGAGAGGGGTCTGCCGCGTGTCGGGAGTCGGCAGAGGCGGGGCGCTGCGGAGAGTGGGGTCTGCCGCGTGTCGGGAGTCGGCAGAGGCGGGGCGCTGCGGAGAGAGGGCTCTGCCGCGTGTCGGGAGTCCGCAGAGGCGGGGCGCTGCGGAGAGAGGGGTCTGCCGGGTGTCGGGAGTCGGCAGAGGCGGGGCGCTGCGGAGAGTGGGGTCTGCCGCGTGTCGGGAGTCGGCAGAGGCGGGGCGCTGCGGAGAGAGGGGTCTGCCGCGTGTCGGGAGTCGGCAGAGGCGGGGCGCTGCGGAGAGTGGGGTCTGCCGCGTGTCGGGAGTCGGCAGAGGCGGGGCGCTGCGGAGAGAGGGGTCTGCCGCGTGTCGGGAGTCGGCAGAGGGGGGGCGCTGCAGAGAGTGGGGTCTGCCGCGTGTCGGGAGTCGGCAGAGGGGGGGCGCTGCGGAGAGTGGGGTCTGCCGCGTGTCGGGAGTCGGCAGAGGGGGGGCGCTGCGGAGAGTGGGGTCTGCCGCGTGTCGGGAGTCGGCAGAGGCGGGGCGCTGCAGAGAGTGGGGTCTGCCGCGTGTCGGGAGTCGGCAGAGGCGGGGCGCTGCAGAGAGAGGGGTCTGCCGCGTGTCGGGAGTCGGCAGAGGCGGGGCGCTGCAGAGAGTGGGGTCTGCCGCGTGTCGGGAGTCGGCAGAGGCGGGGCGCTGCAGAGAGAGGGGTCTGCCGCGTGTCGGGAGTCGGCAGAGGCGGGGCGCTGCAGAGAGAGGGGTCTGCCGCGTGTCGGGAGTCGGCAGAGGCGGGGCGCTGCGGAGAGAGGGGTCTGCCGCGTGTCGGGAGTCGGCAGAGGCGGGGCGCTGCGGAGAGTGGGGTCTGCCGCGTGTCGGGAGTCGGCAGAGGCGGGGCGCTGCGGAGAGTGGGGTCTGCCGCGTGTCGGGAGTCGGCAGAGGCGGGGCGCTGCGGAGAGTGGGGTCTGCCGCGTGTCGGGAGTCGGCAGAGGCGGGGCGCTGCGGAGAGTGGGGTCTGCCGCGTGTCGGGAGTCCGCAGAGGGGGGGCGCTGCAGAGAGAGGGGTCTGCCGCGTGTCGGGAGTCGGCAGAGGCGGGGCGCTGCAGAGAGAGGGGTCTGCTGCGTGTCGGGAGTCGGCAGAGGCGGGGCGCTGCGGAGAGAGGGGTCTGCCGCGTGTCGGGAGTCGGCAGAGGCGGGGCGCTGCAGAGAGAGGGGTCTGCCGCGTGTCGGGAGTCGGCAGAGGCGGGGCGCTGCGGAGAGAGGGGTCTGCCGCGTGTCGGGAGTCGGCAGAGGCGGGGCGCTGCGGAGAGAGGGGTCTGCCGCGTGTCGGGAGTCGGCAGAGGGGGGGCGCTGCAGAGAGTGGGGTCTGCCGCGTGTCGGGAGTCGGCAGAGGGGGGGCGCTGCAGAGAGAGGGGTCTGCCGCGTGTCGGGAGTCGGCAGAGGGGGGGCGCTGCAGAGAGAGGGGTCTGCCGCGTGTCGGGAGTCGGCAGAGGGGGGGCGCTGCGGAGAGTGGGGTCTGCCGCGTGTCGGGAGTCGGCAGAGGCGGGGCGCTGCGGAGAGAGGGGTCTGCCGCGTGTCGGGAGTCGGCACAGGGGGGGCGCTG
The DNA here is from genome assembly GCF_052426305.1 of Pelodiscus sinensis. NCBI lineage: Eukaryota > Metazoa > Chordata > Testudines > Trionychidae > Pelodiscus > Pelodiscus sinensis. The sequence continues at coordinate 748,626 of NC_143060.1, forward strand.
CAGAGAGTGGGGTCTGCCGCGTGTCGGGAGTCGGCAGAGGCGGGGCGCTGCAGAGAGTGGGGTCTGCCGCGTGTCGGGAGTCGGCAGAGGGGGGGCGCTGCAGAGAGTGGGGTCTGCCGCGTGTCGGGAGTCGGCAGAGGCGGGGCGCTGCGGAGAGTGGGGTCTGCCGCGTGTCGGGAGTCGGCAGAGGCGGGGCGCTGCGGAGAGAGGGGTCTGCCGCGTGTCGGGAGTCGGCAGAGGCGGGGCGCTGCGGAGAGAGGGGTCTGCCGCGTGTCGGGAGTCGGCAGAGGCGGGGCGCTGCGGAGAGTGGGGTCTGCCGCGTGTCGGGAGTCGGCAGAGGCGGGGCGCTGCGGAGAGTGGGGTCTGCCGCGTGTCGGGAGTCGGCAGAGGCGGGGCGCTGCGGAGAGAGGGGTCTGCCGCGTGTCGGGAGTCGGCAGAGGCAGGGCGCTGCGGAGAGTGGGGTCTGCCGCGTGTCGGGAGTCGGCAGAGGGGGGGCGCTGCGGAGAGTGGGGTCTGCAGCGTGTCGGGAGTCGGCAGAGGCGGGGCGCTGCGGAGAGAGGGGTCTGCCGCGTGTCGGGAGTCGGCAGAGGGGGGGCGCTGCGGAGAGTGGGGTCTGCCGCGTGTCGGGAGTCGGCAGAGGCGGGGCGCTGCGGAGAGTGGGGTCTGCCGCGTGTCGGGAGTCGGCAGAGGCGGGGCGCTGCGGAGAGTGGGGTCTGCCGCGTGTCGGGAGTCGGCAGAGGCGGGGCGCTGCGGAGAGTGGGGTCTGCCGCGTGTCGGGAGTCGGCAGAGGGGGGGCGCTGCGGAGAGTGGGGTCTGCCGCGTGTCGGGAGTCGGCAGAGGCGGGGCGCTGCGGAGAGTGGGGTCTGCCGCGTGTCGGGAGTCGGCAGAGGGGGGGCGCTGCGGAGAGTGGGGTCTGCCGCGTGTCGAGAGTCGGCAGAGGCGGGGCGCTGCGGAGAGTGGGGTCTGCCGCGTGTCGGGAGTCGGCAGAGGCGGGGCGCTGCGGAGAGTGGGGTCTGCCGCGTGTCGGGAGTCGGCAGAGGCGGGGCGCTGCAGAGAGAGGGGTCTGCCGCGTGTCGGGAGTCGGCAGAGGCGGGGCGCTGCGGAGAGTGGGGTCTGCCGCGTGTCGGGAGTCGGCAGAGGCGGGGCGCTGCAGAGAGAGGGGTCTGCCAGGCAGCCCAGGGCGCTGGAGGGCGGGGACACAGCAAGGGTGCAGCGCCTCCTTGCGTCAGTCGCAGCAGAGGGCTGGCCCGGGGCCGTGGGCAGAGCCGCTGCGAGGAGCAGCCGCCTGGCTCTGGGCGTGCAGACGAGCTGCCCGCCTTCGGGGCTCTGGGCAGCGGCTGTTTCCCGCCCCGCGCTGGGCAGAGGCAGCTGAGGCCGGCTGCAGGCTCAGGGAGGCAGTGCCCTGTTGGGCCTGGGTGGGTGACCCGCGTCCTTCGTCGCTTAGCGTCTCCCGCCCGGCGCGGGGGCAGCATGTGGCTAGTGGGGGCACGGTGCTCTGCTCCCTGGGCACGGTCATCCTACCGCCCTTCGAAAGCAGCCCGGGGCAGGCACGGCTGGGGAGAGACGGCGTGTGGCAGCTCCCCAGCACAGCACGGCCCCACCGTCCCGCATGCCGAGTTAGGGGCAGCGCGTGAGAGCCTTGGGCGGGCCGCTCCATCGTGGGCCCTGTCTGCAGCAGCCGGCTCGGGGGCTGCTCTGAGCCTGCCCCAGGAACTGCCCCCCGTGGGCAGGGGCCGGTCTCTGACCCCACCCAGCAGGGGCTGCGTTCGCCCACCCCCGGTGGCAGACTGCGCTAACCCCTCTCCGGCAGCCCCCCGCTGCTCCCCTGCAGTGCAGCTGCCAAGCGCTCGGGGCGGGCGGGAGGGCAGGATAGGCCCCTGCACGGGACGCACTGGGATTGCCGCCGGGCTACCTAGGCAGCCCTAGCAAGCTGGGGGGAGCCGGCATGGAGCCTGGGGCAGGGGCAGGCGCTGGCGTTGCGGCCTCCTAACGCTGCTCTCGCCCGCGCAGGCGGCTCCCAGCTGGAGGTGAAGCTGGTGCTGCTGTGGAAGCACAACATGCGGATCGAGTACCTGGCGGTGGCGGCCTGGCCCCTGCAGCCCGCCCAGCGCAGCACCTGGGTGGAGGTGACGATGGAGGGGAGCTATGACATGCTGCATGACATCAGCTGCACCCTGCGCAAGCCCATCGCCAGCCTGTACCGCACGGCCGTCATCCGCCGCTTCTGGAACACGCTGCAGAGGTGGGCCAGCCCCTCCCCTCGGCGCCCCTGCCCCTCCCTGGGGCTTTCCTTGGCTGCCACTGGCCCCGCGGGCTCTAGGTTCCCCTGACGCCCTGCCCTGCTGGGCCCGCCCCAGGCAGGCCTGAAGAGGAGCACCCGGAGCTGTGGTCCCGGCGGGCCAGCACCTCCCCTGCCTGCTGTGCCCATGAGAGAAGGACTTGGCCAATCCCTTCCTCCACCTTCCTGCATTGGGGTTCCCTCTGCGGTGCCTTTGCCAGGCCTGGGGGCCCTGGCTGCCCAGGGCCTGGCTTCAGCTGCCTCTGTGGGGCTGTGGGGGGGCACGCCGGCTCCCAATGCTCCATTGCCTTGTGTCTTTCAGCATTAACCAGACAGACCAGATGCTGGTTCACCTGCAGTCATTTGACACGGTTCCTGAGCACTACACCATCCCTGAGAGCACGAGGAACGGCGTGCCCCTCTTCTACATCCCCCCGGGCTCCACCGCCCCGGTACGTCCCCCCCGCCCGCCCCTTGTGCGCCAGGAACGGCGTGCCCCTCTTCTACATCCCCCCGGGCTCCACCGCCCCGGTACGTCCCCCCCGCCCGCCCCTTGTGCGCCAGGAACGGCGTGCCCCTCTTCTACACCCCCCCGGGCTCCACCGCCCCGGTACGGCCCCCCGCCCGCCCCTTGTGCGCCAGGAACGCCGTGCCCCTCTTGTACACCCCCCCGGGCTCCACCGCCCCGGTACGTCCCCCCCCCCCGCCCCTTGTGCGCCAGGAACGGCGTGCCCCTCTTCTACATCCCCCCGGGCTCCACCGCCCCGGTACGTCCCCCCCGCCCGCCCCTTGTGCGCCAGGAACGGCGTGCCCCTCTTCTACATCCCCCCGGGCTCCACCGCCCCGGTACGTCCCCCCCGCCCGCCCCTTGTGCGCCAGGAACGGCGTGCCCCTCTTCTACATCCCCCCGGGCTCCACCGCCCTGGTACGTCCCCCCCGCCCGCCCCTTGTGCGCCAGGAACGGCGTGCCCCTCTTCTACATCCCCCCGGGCTCCACCGCCCTGGTACGTCCCCCCCGCCCGCCCCTTGTGCGCCAGGAACGGCGTGCCCCTCTTCTACATCCCCCCGGGCTCCACCGCCCCGGTACGTCCCCCCCGCCCGCCCCTTGTGCGCCAGGAACGGCGTGCCCCTCTTCTACATCCCCCCGGGCTCCACCGCCCCGGTACGTCCCCCCCGCCCGCCCCTTGTGCGCCAGGAACGGCGTGCCCCTCTTCTACATCCCCCTGGGCTCCACCGCCCCGGTACGTCGCCCCCCGCCCGCCCCTTGTGCGCCAGGAACGGCGTGCCCCTCTTCTACATCCTCCTGGGCTCCACCGCCCCGGTACGTCCCCCCCGCCCGCCCCTTGTGCGCCAGGAACGGCGTGCCCCTCTTCTACATCCTCCTGGGCTCCACCGCCCCGGTACGTCCCCCCCGCCCGCCCCTTGTGCGCCAGGAACGGCGTGCCCCTCTTCTACATCCCCCCGGGCTCCACCGCCCCGGTACGTCCCCCCCGCCCGCCCCTTGTGCGCCAGGAACGGCGTGCCCCTCTTCTACATCCCCCCGGGCTCCACCGCCCCGGTACGTCGCCCCCCGCCCGTCCCTTGTGCGCCAGGAACGGCGTGCCCCTCTTCTACATCCCCCCGGGCTCCACCGCCCCGGTACGTCCCCCCCGCCCACCCCTTGTGCGCCAGGAACGGCGTGCCCCTCTTCTACATCCCCCCGGGCTCCACCGCCCCGGTACGTCCCCCCCCGCCCGCCCCTTGTGCGCCAGGAGCGGCGTGCCCCTCTTCTACATCCCCCCGGGCTCCACCGCCCCGGTACGTCCCCCCCCGCCCGCCCCTTGTGCGCCAGGAACGGCGTGCCCATCTTCTACATCCCCCCGGGCTCCACCGCCCCGGTACGTCGCCCCCGCCCGCCCCTTGTGCGCCAGGAACGGCGTGCCCCTCTTCTACATCCCCCCGGGCTCCACCGCCCCGGTACGTCGCCCCCCGCCCGCCCCTTGTGCGCCAGGAACGGCGTGCCCCTCTTCTACATCCTCCTGGGCTCCACCGCCCCGGTACGTCCCCCCCCGCCCGCCCCTTGTGCACCAGGAACACCGTGCCCCTCTTCTACATCCCCCCGGGCTCCACCGCCCCGGTACGTCCCCCCCCGCCCGCCCCTTGTGCGCCAGGAACGGCGTGCCCCTCTTCTACATCCCCCCGGGCTCCACCGCCCCGGTACGTCCCCCCCGCCCGCCCCTTGTGCGCCAGGAACGGCGTGCCCCTCTTCTACATCCCCCCGGGCTCCACCGCCCCGGTACGTCGCCCCCGCCCGCCCCTTGTGCGCCAGGAACGGCGTGCCCCTCTCCTACATCCCCCCGGGCTCCACCGCCCCGGTACGTCCCCCCCCGCCCGCCCCTTGTGCGCCAGGAACGGCGTGCCCCTCTTCTACATCCCCCCGGGCTCCACCGCCCCGGTACGTCCCCCCCGCCCGCCCCTTGTGCGCCAGGAACGGCGTGCCCCTCTTCTACATCCCCCCGGGCTCCACCACCCCGGTACGTCCCCCCCGCCCGCCCCTTGTGCGCCAGGAATGGCGTGCCCCTCTTCTCCATCCCCCCGGGCTCCACCGCCCCGGTACGTCCCCCCCCGCCCGCCCCTTGTGCGCCAGGAACGGCGTGCCCCTCTTCTACATCCCCCTGGGCTCCACCGCCCCGGTACGTCGCCCCCCGCCCGCCCCTTGTGCGCCAGGAACGGCGTGCCCCTCTTCTACATCCCCCCGGGCTCCACCGCCCCGGTACGTCCCCCCCGCCCGCCCCTTGTGCGCCAGGAACGGCGTGCCCCTCTTCTACATCCCCCCGGGGTCCACCGCCCCGGTACATCGCCCCTGCCCGCCCCTTGTGCGCCAGGAACGGCGTGCCCCTCTTCTACATCCCCCCGGGCTCCACCGCCCCGGTACGTCGCCCCCCGCCCGCCCCTTGTGCGCCAGGAATGGCGTGCCCCTCTTCTCCATCCCCCCGGGCTCCACCGCCCCGGTACGTCCCCCCCGCCCGCCCCTTGTGCGCCAGGAACGGCGTGCCCCTCTTCTACATCCCCCCGGGCTCCACCGCCCCGGTACGTCGCCCCCCGCCCGCCCCTTGTGCGCCAGGAACGGCGTGCCCCTCTTCTACATCCCCCCGGGCTCCACCGCCCCGGTACGTCCCCCCCGCCCGCCCCTTGTGCGCCAGGAACGGCGTGCCCCTCTTCTACATCCCCCCGGGGTCCACCGCCCCGGTACATCGCCCCTGCCCGCCCCTTGTGCGCCAGGAACGGCGTGCCCCTCTTCTACATCCCCCCGGGCTCCACCGCCCTGGTACGTCCCCCCCGCCCGCCCCTTGTGCGCCAGGAACGGCGTGCCCCTCTTCTACATCCCCCCGGGCTCCACCGCCCTGGTACGTCCCCCCCGCCCGCCCCTTGTGCGCCAGGAACGGCGTGCCCCTCTTCTACATCCCCCCGGGCTCCACCGCCCCGGTACGTCGCCCCCCGCCCGCCCCTTGTGCGCCAGGAACGGCGTGCCCCTCTTCTACATCCCCCCGGGCTCCACCGCCCTGGTACGTCCCCCCCGCCCGCCCCTTGTGCGCCAGGAACGGCGTGCCCCTCTTCTACATCCCCCCGGGCTCCACCGCCCCGGTACGTCACCCCCCGCCCGCCCCTTGTGCGCCAGGAACGGCGTGCCCCTCTTCTACATCCCCCCGGGCTCCACCGCCCCGGTACGTCCCCCCCCGCCCGCCCCTTGTGCGCCAGGAACGGCGTGCCCCTCTTCTACATCCCCCCGGGCTCCACCGCCCTGGTACGCCGCCTCTGCCGCCGCATGAGCCTTTGTGCTCTTCCCCAGTCCGGGTGGATTCGTGAGGGGGCTCCGTGGTAGCTGGGCCCGCTCCCCTTGCAGCTCGGTGCCCTGGCCTAGTTCCATGCGATGCCGAGTGAGCAGCCTGCCAGGCCCCTGCCGTGGGCTGTGCTTGCGCTCTGGCTGCTGGGGAGCCTGCGGGTGGGTGCTGGCAGCCCACGGGGTGAGCTGCAGGTGGAGGGGCTCCGGGGCCGAGCTCCGCCTGCCTCAGAGTGCCTGGGTCTCCGCCCCCTGCGGGTGCAGTCGCTGGCCCCAGAGGCCCTGCATCCGTAACCAGCTGTGTCCCACAGGTCCTGTCCCTGCAGCACGGCAGCTCAGACTGCAGCCACTCCCAGTTTGCCTCCTACTGGAAACCCATCCTCTCCATGGACGCCAATTTCTGGCAGCGGTGGCTGCACATGCATCGCATTGTCCTCATGCTGGAGCATGACACGTACGTCCCCCGGGTGCCGCCCGCCTGCCCGCCGCCGGGGGGCTGGAGGGAGGCTGGGAGCCGGCGCTGGCTGGCCTGGGAACAATTCTGGCTAGAAGGGGGTGGCCCTGCTGTCTGACCCGCCGCAGGCTGGGGAGGTCCCTGGGACTCGGGGCCTCCGTCTTCTGGAGGACGTCGCGTGGTGGAAGTGCCGGCGTGTCGGTGGGCGGGTCCCATGGACAAGTCACTTGTGCGCCACTGTGTGTGCTCCAGGCGCCAGCACGTTCTCCGCAGGCCTGCACTGGCCGCACGGGGCCCGGCGGGCTGGGCTCTCGGAGGCGGGGCTTGCACTGGGCCCGGCGGGCTGGGCTCTCGGAGGCGGGGCTTGCGCGGGGCCCGGCGGGCTGGGCTCTCGGAGGCGGGGCTTGCGCGGGGCCCGGCGGGCTGGGCTCTCGGAGGCGGGGCTTGCGCGGGGCCCGACGGGCTGGGCTCTCGGAGGCGGGGCTTGCGCGGGGCCCGGCGGGCTGGGCTCTCGGAGGCGGGGCTTGCGCGGGGCCCGGCGGGCTGGGCTCTCGGAGGCGGGGCTTGCGCGGGGCCTGGCGGGCTGGGCTCTCGGAGGCGGGGCTTGCGCGGGGCCCGACGGGCTGGGCTCTCGGAGGCGGGGCTTGCGCGGGGCCCGGCGGGCTGGGCTCTCGGAGGCGGGGCTTGCGCGGGGCCCGGCGGGCTGGGCTCTCGGAGGCGGGGCTTGCGCGGGGCCCGACGGGCTGGGCTCTCGGAGGCGGGGCTTGCGCGGGGCCCGGCGGGCTGGGCTCTCGGAGGCGGGGCTTGCGCGGGGCCCGGCGGGCTGGGCTCTCGGAGGCGGGGCTTGCGCGGGGCCCGGCGGGCTGGGCTCTCGGAGGCGGGGCTTGCGCGGGGCATGGCAGGCTGGGCGCTGAGAGGCCGCTGCAGCGCAGGGTTTGTCTGTTGTGCTGGCGGGGGGGGAAGAGGCCGCACAGCAGCGACCCATGAATTCTGCTTCCCGCCTTTGGGCTACAGGTGCTGTGTCCCGCGGACCTCGCTGCTGCAGCCTGGGGCCGTGGCCTCGCAGGGACTCGGGTGGGTCCCTGCTGCGAGGGCCTGCTCGGTGCTCAGTGGGCCTCCTCTCCCTCGACTCGGGTGCCTGCTCTGGCCCCCTCGGGCAGAGCTGCGGGAGCAGGGTCCTTTGGGGCCTGCGCAGGAGCTCCGCTGGCTCACGGACGGGGGGCAGCCCCGTGGGAGGAGCAGGGTTCCAGCGGCAGTGGGCTCGTGGGACGCCCTGTGGCAATGGCAGAGGCGGGCAGCCCAGGGAGGTGGGGGGCTCGGCACCTGGCAGGTACATGTGGCCATGGCCCTGCTGCAGGAGTCACAGGGCGGGTGTGACGGGCTGGGTCTGGGCACCGCTCAGGGCCAATTGCTCAAGCCAGGGCTCCCTACAGCCCCAGACCGGGGACCTTCCCAACAGGCCACACACCAGCCACACTGAGCGCGCCAGCTGCCGATCCGGCCAGCAGGAACCTCACGAGCAAAACCCCCCAGACACCCCAGCTCTCCCTGTGTCCCAGTCAGCCCCGGGCCTATCACAGCTGAGGGGCTATAGAACCCGATCTCACCTACCCCCAATGGGTCCTCTCTGTCCCAAAGAAGCAGTCCCGATCCCGGTCAGTTTACACTGTGGATCTTACCCCCAGGATCACGCTGGGCCTGTCCTTTAGCATCCAAGCTGTAAAGGTTTATTAACGAAGGAGAGAGAAGGTTGAGAGTGAGGCTGTGACGGAGAATACGTTACTTGCATCAAATCCCCCAGTTCTCAATGCAGGCTCTCAGCAGAGCTGTTACACGCGGCTGGCTTAGCAGTCTCTGGTGCACATCCTATGTCAGGACGGGTCAGCAGTTCTTCCTGGCTGTCTGTTCCCTGCAAGGCTGTGACCTCACATGGCCCCCTTTGTATAGACTTTTGGGGCAACCCCCCTCCCACATGGGTGCAGCTGTGATCTGGCTGCTCCCCTTCAAATCCAGTAACGTGACACCCCCAACGCAAAATTGATGCAGGAAGTGATGCCAGGCACATCACTGAGGCCATCACAGGCCCCCCCAAGTTTTGGCCCACGGTACATTACGGCTGGAATCTTCTTTGTCCTTTAAGAAGTTCCAAGACCAGTTACAGGCATTAGCCGTGATCTATCAGTATCGCAGGGTCCTTTAACATACAGTCTGTCATTTGGTACATTTCTTGACCGGCTCAATGGTTTTTCCAAACCAGCATGCGCATTGTACATGTTTACAGTTCTTGGTAACAATAGCACATTGCTTACAAAGGTTCATGTCCGTACCACGACCAGCGCCATACCCAGTGTATATTGACAACACTCTCTGTCCTCATGCCGCATCTTTGGCTCCACACCCTTGTAGTTTTGACCCTTCAGGTTTAAACTGCAATTTTCCTTTGCCAAAGCAAGTTTTGCCCTTCCCCCTTGTCCTGTGGGCTCAAACCTGAAGTGTCTGGCTTAACCAAGACAAAGGGCTGGCAGGGTGTGTCTTCACAAGGGGCTTGCAATGTTCATTCTTCTCCCACCTAGTGGGGTAGCAGCAATAAGCAGCCCAGACGCTCTTCTGAGTCTCTGCCTTCAGCTTCACTCCCCAAGTTGGTTTGTGTCTCCCAGAGACCGGATCCCTTCTCACTGGCATGCGAAAGGTACGCGTTTCCTGTCCTAGCCACACCGACTTCCCAGCCACAAGACTGTGCCTGCCTCCTCGGAATCAACCCTCAGTCCCTCCGAACCCGTCCACACTGGACCTTTCTAACTCCGACTCAGTGCAGACACTGCCAGCAGACACGTTCTGCCATCGGGCGCTGAAACAAGTGTCCCCCAAAACAAACGGCTGCCTCTTCCAGGCAGCGCTTTCTCTCCTTCAGCCCCTGCACACGGCCTGCGACAAGCACTGCCCGGACTCTTCCCCATGGCCTTCCTTGAGCCACCGTTAACTTCCCCAGCCCTTCAGCAGCATTGTCCTGCCGAGCCACCAGCAACTCCTGCGACTCCTTTCCCCTGAATCTTCCCTGGTCCCTCGGGCAGATTCCTAGACAGTCCCCTTCCCGGCACACAGACAGGAGACATTTTCCTCCCCTTTGCAGCTCTCCGGACTGGCCCAGCACACCCAGGGGTAGGAGCCGTTCCCGTATCTCTGGGATCTATGCCAGTCACAGCATCCCTCTCCCTAGCAGACACAAACCTTGGGCCACCCCTGTCTGGGCCTTAGCTGTATCCACACCCAGCTCGGGGCCAGCAGCACCGCTCTCCGCCATCACCGGCGGAGGGGCGCCTTGCTCAGGCAGGACTGGGAAGAAACCCTTTCCCACACAGCAGACAGCGAGAGACCGGCTCTCCTTTGTCCCAGCACGCCTGGCTGAGCTCAGGCCCCCACTAGCGCCGGAGACAGCCTCTTTCACGGTCGCCCTGCCAGTGCCCACACCCCGGGGCTGCCCGCACTGGTCCCTCCCAACTCACTCCCCACTTGTGCACGCTCAGACTCCGACATCTCCAGCCAACGACCCATCGTCCTCCAGAACTTTGTCTTGTTCCTGAGGAATTTACTGCAGCCTGCTCCAGAGGGGCATGGTCCCGCCCCCTCGGTTCTCCCTGCCCTGCTTCTGACCCAGCCTCACCGCTGAGGCGTCAGAACCCAGACACGGCTGTCTGCTGCAAGCAGACACCTAGAGCCGCCTTTGCAGGCAGGTCCCTGCCCCGGCGGACGAAGGCTCGGGACTTTCTCCCCTGCGCTCCAGCCCTGACATTCCCAACCCTGAGAGCCTGGGGAGTGTGTCTCACTCCCACCACCATGGTGCCCTCGCACCCCTTCCACCAGGGCTAAAGGTACCTTTATGAAATACTCAGACATGGCTGCCAGTCAGGCCTTCTCCTGGCAAGCACTCCCCCTCGGCCAGGCCGGCTCTGGCCGGAGTCGTCTGCAACCGTGTCTCCCCCCGTTCACCTCCGTGCATTGCTGAACTCTGCCTTGTGGCCCCCACGCCCGCCCCCAGGGGAGCTGTGTGACTGAGCCCTTTGCACCCAGCGCCCCGCGCTGGGCTCCGTGACGCTCACCTGGGTGTTTAGAACCACAGGAGTAGCATTGGCTGGTCTGGGTGACCCACTCCCCAGTCTGATGCCCACACGAGACACGCCACCCGCCTCCCCTGGGCGTAGGGGCCGTTTGGTGCATGAGTGTTTCTAGCAGAACTGGGGCTGGCCCCACCTTTAAACCCTTCTCTTCCCCTGGACGGGGGGGGATAGAGGCTACTCTTGCGGGGGGGGGTTGCACCGTCTTGGGCCCCATTCTGGGTATAGGCATCTGCAAACTCTGCAGCCCGCAGGACTGACGGCCTCCCGATCACACAGCCTGGTCAGGCACAATATTCAGAAACTGCTCCAGGGTGACTAAACCCAGCAGTGTCTCAAAATCCCCTTGCTTTGGCCCCCACAGCCCATCAGCTGGTGAGCACGCTCCACGTACGCACAGGCCCTGGGCACTGGAAAGCTCCTAAATGTAACCCGGTGGGATTCAGGGGTAACCCTGAGCCGTCTCAGCGCATAGTCCTTGAACCGCCCGTCGTCTAAGGCTCCTTCCTCCCGCAGGTCATTGAACACCTCCCGGGCCCTGCCAGTCCGCCTGGTCATCAGGACCGGCGTGCGCTGGCCCTCTGGGATCCGGTTCACAGTGCAAAGACGATCAGAGGTGGCCCACAGCTCCCCAGTCTCTTTGTAGATGGGCCCGATCCTTTCCCAGCTCCTGCTGGCCAGTGGGGCTGGGCTCTCAGGTCGCTGTAGCGTTTGCTGCTCCTCGAGGAGTTGGAATTGCTTGGAACTCTCCTCAGCCGGCAGCTCTTCCACTTGCTGTGCCTGGGCCGCTTCCTTTGCCTTTCGCTCCCTGTCAGCATCCGCCTCCTTGGCCTCTCCTCCACTTCGGCATCCGCCTCCCTCCCCCTCGACGCAGGTCAGCCAGGGCCCCCTTGTGTTCCAGCTCCACTCTCTTCAGTGCCTGCTGCTTCTGACTGCTTCCGCCACAGCATGCGTGGCACTGGGCGAGTGCTGCTCCCTCGCCCGCCGGCCGGTCAGCGTTAGCAACGGTCTCAGCTCTGGCTTAGTAGCTTATTTCTAAAGTCAGGGCCTCTCTCCAACATCCACCTTCCAGAGCCTCTCTGGCCACACTCTCTTGCTGCTGCTGACTCGCTGCAGCGGCTCTTTAACAACCCACATGTAGACAGCGCGGGGTCCTGATCCAAAGCTCAGTTGACCAAGATACGTGGATCCTGCTGACTACGCCACTGTGACGGGTTGGGATGGACCTGGGCACCGCTGAAGGTGTCTGCTCAGGGCCAATTGCTCAAGCCAGGGCTCCCTACAGCCCCAGACCGGGGACCTTCCCAACAGGCCACACACCAGCCACACTGAGCGCGCCAGCTGCCGATCCGGCCAGCAGGAACCTCACGAGCAAAACCCCCCAGACACCCCAGCTCCCCCTGTGCCCCAGTCAGCCCTGGGCCTATCACAGGTGAGGGGCTATAGAACCCGATCTCACCTACCCCCAACGGGTCCTCCCCATCCCAAAGAAGCAGCCCCAGATCCCGGTCAGTTCACTGAGTGGATCTTACCCACAAGAGCGCGCTGGGCCTGTCCTTTAGTACCTAAAATCTAAAGACAGGAAAGGTGGCGAGTGAGGCTGCTCAGGAGAACACGTTACATGCGCCAGTCGCCCAGGTCCGGACGCAGGCTCTCAGCAGAGCTGTTCCAAGCTGCCGGCTCCGAAGTCTCTGGCGCGCATCCTACGTCAGGGCGGGTCGGCAGCCCTCCCGCGCGCTGCCCCCGCCAGGCTGCGTCTGGGATCAGCGGCGAGATTGAAGACAGGGTGGAGTCGGCCTCCTGGCGCTCTACGTCCATCCCTGGGCTCTCCCAAGCCAGAGCGGGTCACGTGGCCCGGTGACCTGTCTGTGTTCCACATGCCGGCAGCCGTTCTGCCCTGGCTGGTCTGCAGGTGCCCGGACGCCTCCCTCAGGTGTGTCGGGCCACTGAGAGCCCTGCTAGCGAGCAGAGTCCTCCACTGACCAGTCCTTTACAGCAGGCAGCCCAGGGACACTCAGCACCAGCCAGAGCCCACGCTCAACCCCACACGCAGACGTGGCACAAGCACACGAGTAGCAGACGTAGGGTCAGTAGGACAGGAGCTGTCACGTGACACCTCCCGTGGCCCCTTTGTACGGACTTGGGGCAAACACCCCCCGGGCGCGGCCGTGATCTGGCTGCTCCCCTTAAAATCCGGTAACGTGACAGAGGGTGGGGGGCTGGGCTCCTGGAAGGAGGGGAGTCATGGGTAGCTGGGGGGTTGTGGGGCTCAGCACCGGCGGGAGGGATGTCGTAAGAGGGCTGGGGGGCTCGGCATGGGCGGGAGGAGTCGTGGGCCGGGCGTGGGGCTCAGTGCCCAGCAGGAGGGATGTCGCAAGGGGACTTGGCATGGGTAGGAGGGGAGTCGTGGGGGGCTCAGCGCTTGGCAGGTGTGGAGTCGTGAGGAGAGCGGGGGGGCTTTGTGCCCAGTGGGAGGGGAGTCGCGGAGACAGCGGGGTGCCCGGCGCCCGGTGGGAGGGGAGGGCGGAGTTCCCGGCGCCCGGTGGGAGGGGAGTCGCGGGGACAGCGAGGGGCGCCCGGCGGGAGGGGAGTCGCGGGGAGGGCGGGGCGCCCGGTGGGAGGGGAGTCGCGGGGACAGCGAGGGGCGCCCGGCGGGAGGGGAGTCGCGGGGAGGGCGGGGCGCCCGGTGGGAGGGGAGTCGCGGGGACAGCGAGGGGCGCCCGGCGGGAGGGGAGTCGCGGGGAGGGCGGGGCGCCCGGCGGGAGGGGAGTCGCGGGGACAGCGAGGGGCGCCCGGCGGGAGGGGAGTCGCGGGGACAGCGAGGGGCGCCCGGCGGGAGGGGAGTCGCGGGGAGGGCGGGGCGCCCGGTGGGAGGGGAGTCGCAGGGACAGCGAGGGGCTCTGTGCCCGGCGGGAGGGGAGGGCAGGACACCCGGCGGGAGGGGAGTCGCGGGGACAGCGGGGGGCTCTGTGCCCGGCGGGAGGGGAGGGCAGGACACCCGGCGGGAGGGGAGTCGTGCGGACAGCGAGGGGCGCCCGGTGGGAGGGGAGTCGCGGGGAGGGCGGGGCGCCCGGTGGGAGGGGAGTTGCGGGGACAGTGGGGGGCTCTGTGCCGGGCGGGAGGGGAGTCGCAGGGCGGGCAGGGGGAAGGAGCCCAGTGCTCCGCTCGTGGCGGGAGCCGGCAGAGGGCCAGCCAGTGACTTGCCGGTGTTCTTCGCAGCCCCGTCCCAAAGCACTTGCACACGCCGGGCAGCAACGGCAGGTACAGCACCGTCCAGTGCCGCATCTCCCACTCGGCGCTCACCTCCCTGCTGCGGGACTGGAGCAGCTTCGTGCTGGTGGAGGGCTACTCCTATGTCAAGCTGATGCCCAGGTGAGGGGCCGGGCGGGGCCAGGGTTCCCTTTGCACACTAGGGTCAACACCCTGGCTCCTGAGCGGTGAGAGGGGCAACAAGTGAGCCCCGTTCCCCCCTTCCCACCCATGGCCAGGAGCCCTTCCAGCCTTCCCTCGGCAGGGCTGTGTGGCTCCCTGCGTGCCCGGCAGACCCCAGCGGGGCAGGGCACTGACCTCGCAGCGGGGGCCTGGCTGCCCGTTGGCCTGTCGGTGACAAGCTCTCTTTCAGCTCCCAGGGTCCAGCGCCTTCCTCGTTCTACGTGGTGAGGCTCATCTCCAAAGCTCCCTGCATGGTTCTCCGGCTGGGGTTCCCCATCGGGACGCCTGCCCAGGCCAGGAACCAGGTGGGTGCCAGAGGACGGAGATGGGGCAGGGTTGGGAGAGGCGCATGGCTATATGTACGGAACTGAGCCTGTGACCAGGCAGCTGCCTGGGATCCGGGATTAAGGAACGTAAAAGAAAGCTGCTGAACCTGTAGGTTAGAGGCCCCAAGGGCGGTCCAGGGACCTGCAGAGCAGGTTGGGTTTAGTCTCCCAGCTGGGCTGGTGTGCAGGGAAACTGAGTCGAGGCTGCCCAAGAGCTGAGTCTGCCAAGTGCCTTTGGCCCAGTCCCAGGCACTATAGTAAAGAATAAAATTGTCAGACACAGGGATGAATGTAAGTTGTTTGGGGAAAGTCAGCATGGTTTCTGTAAAGGGAAATCATGCCTTACTAATCTGCTAGAATTCTTTGTGGTGGGGGTCAACAAACGTGGACAAAAGGGATCCAGTGGATGTAGTGTACTTAGATTTCCAGAAAGCCTTTGACAAGGTCCCTCACCAAAGGCTCTTAAGTAAAGTAAGTTGTCATGGGATAAGAGGAACGGTCCTTTTGTGGATTGGTAACTGGTTAAAAGACAGGAAACAAAGGGTAGGAATAAATGGTCAGTTTTCCGAGTGGAAAGAGGTAACTAGTGGTGTCCCCCAAGGGTCAGTCCTAGGACCAATCCTGTTCAGCTTATTCATAAATGGTCCAGAGAAAGGGGTAAACAGGGAGGTGGCAAAATTTGCAGATGGTACCAAACTGCTCAAGATGGTTAAGACCAAAGCAGACTGTGAAGAGCTTCAAAGAGATCTCACCAATCTAAGTGAGTGGGCAAGAAAAGGGCAAATGAAATGTAATGTGGATAAATGTTAAGTTATGCACGTTGGAAAACATAATCCCAACTAGACATACAATATCATGGGGCGCGTGTCTGCACTACCCTCCTAGTTCGAACTAGGCTTCCTCGTGAAATGAAGAGTAACGGTAGTTCCAACTAAGAAGTCTAGTTCGAACCAGCGGGGTTTTAAAAATGGCGGCTCCCCGCTTATGCAAATGAAGCCCGGGAAATTCAAATCCCAGGCTTCATTTGCAAGTGCGGTATGCCTACATTACCCCGCTGGTTCGAACTAGGAGGGTAGTGTAGACATACCCATGGGGACTAATTTGGCTACAACTACTCGAGAGATCTTGGAGTCATCGTGGATAGGCCTCTGAAAACATCCACTCAGTGTGCAGCGCCGTTCAAACGGCAAATAGTATGTTAGGAGTCGTTAAAAGGATAGAGAATGAGACAGAAAATATCTTATTGCCTCTGTATAAAACCATGGGACGCCCACATCTGGAATACTGCGCACAGATGTGGTTGCCTCCTTTCAGAAGGGATATATTGGCATTGGGAAAGGTTCAGAAAAGGGTAACTAAAATGGTGAGGGGTTTGGAACAGGTCCCGTATGAGGAGAGACTAAAGAGACGGGGACTTTTCAGCTTGGAAAAGGAGACTAAGGCAGGATGTGATAGAGGTCTATAAAATCATGAGTGGTGTGGAGAAAGTAAATAAGGAAAAGTTCTTTATTTATTCCCACAATGTAAGAACTAGGGTCACCAAATGAAATTAATGGGCAGCAGGTTTAAAATAAACACAAGGAAGTTTTTCTTCACTCAGCGCACAGTCAACCTGTGGAACTCCTTGCCAGAGGATGCGGTGAAGGCCAGGACTTTGGCAGGGTTCAAGGAAGAGCTAGATAGATTTGTGGCAGCTAGGCCCATCAATGGCTATTAGCCAGGATGGGTCAGAACAGTGTCCCTGGCATCGGTTTCTCTGGAGGTGGGTGACGGGAGGAATCACGTGAGGATTACCCCTTGTGATTCCTCCTTCTGGGGCATCGGGTACTGACCGCTGGCAGCAGACAGGACGCTGGGCTGGATGGACCGTTGGTCCCCTCCGGTCGGTGCCTCTCCAGCCCTTGGGGGTGCCCAGGCCGGAGTCAGCTCTCCAGCCTCCTCCCCCGTTTCACAGACAGGAGTACAATGGCCTTGCTGCACCGGGCCCCTGGCCCCAGGCCCTGGCTAACAGGGCAGTGTGTGGCCAGGCTGGCTTGAGCATCCGCCGGCCTGCAGCCCTGCCTGGCGCCGGCCACGCCCACTGTGACCCAGGCAGACTGCGTGCCACCCCGTGGTCCCAGCCGGCTGCCCGTGTCCCTTTGCAGATAGTGGAGGAGCTCCAGGGCCGGATCCTGCAGCTGCGCTTCCCCCACCGGGTCCAGAGCAAGGAGGCCACTCCCAAAGTGAAGAGGAAAACGTTCGGGAGCAGCTCCCCCTCCAAGTCCCCGCCCATGGCCGGGGCCCCGCCCACCCTCTCCGACAGGCCCTGCCTCGTGGTGCTGCACAAGCCGCTGGAGAAGCTCCTGATCCGGTAGGGGTCCGTGCGGGCTCCCGCTGCCCGTGCACTAGGGCGGCTTCCCTGGTGGCTGCCGCCCGGATTTGCCGGGCTCAGCGTCAGCGCACCGGCGAGTCCGAACCCGGGAGAGCCGAGGGAGGTGGCCTGGGGGGTGGAGACTAGGGTGGGGCCTGGCTTCCCCCCACAGGCTCAGCTCCAGGGTGGGGCTAGCGGGCCAGAAGCGAAGGCCTTGGCAGGGACCCTCAGCTCTCGGCTGTTCCCCCCCCCCAGGTATGAGAAGCTGCCTTCCGACTACCGAGCGCCGTTCATCCTCACGCTGGAGCACCCCGCTGCGTCCGGCCCGCTCACCGTGGCGGCCAACCGCACGGCCTCCTCCGCCCTGGCCTCGCTCGCCCGCTACTTCTACCACCAGCGCTGGATCTGGAGCGTGCGGGCGGGGCTGGCTCCCCCCGTGCCCATGGCGGCTGTGGCCCAGCTCCTGTCCACGCTCACTGAGTAAGTGCTGCGCCCTGGCCGGAGGCGCAGATGGAGTGGGGGCGGCAGGGCGGGGTTCCCAGGCTCTGATACTGGGGGGGGGGTTCCCAGGCTCTGATTGGGGGGACAGGGCGGGGTTCCCAGGCTCTGATTGGGGGGACAGGGCGGGGTTCCCAGGCTCTGATACTGGGGGGGGGTTCCCAGGCTCTGATTGGGGGGACAGGGCGGGGTTCCCAGGCTCTGATTGGGGGGACAGGGTGGGGTTCCCAGGCTCTGATTGGGGGGACAGGGCGGGGTTCCCAGGCTCTGATACTGGGGGGGGGTTCCCAGGCTCTGATTGGGGGGACAGGGCGGGGTTCCCAGGCTCTGATACTGGGGGGGGGGTTCCCAGGCTCTGATTGGGGGGACAGGGCGGGGTTCCCAGGCTCTGATACTGGGGGGGGTGCCCAGGCTCTGATACTGGGGGGGGGTTCCCAGGCTCTGATTGGGGGGACAGGGCGGGGTTCCCAGGCTCTGATACTGGGGGGGGTTCCCAGGCTCTGATTGGGGGGACAGGGCGGGGTTCCCAGGCTCTGATACCGGGGGGGGGTTCCCAGGCTCTGATTGGGGGGACAGGGCGGGGTTCCCAGGCTCTGATACTGGGGGGGGGTTCCCAGGCTCTGATTGGGGGGACAGGGCGGGGTTCCCAGGCTCTGATACTGGGGGGGGGTTCCCAGGCTCTGATTGGGGGGACAGGGCGGGGTTCCCAGGCTCTGATACTGGGGGGGGGTTCCCAGGCTCTGATTGGGGGGACAGGGTGGGGTTCCCAGGCTCTGATACCGGGGGGGGGGGTTCCCAGGCTCTGATTGGGGGGACAGGGCGGGGTTCCCAGGCTCTGATACTGGGGGGGGGTTCCCAGGCTCTGATTGGGGGGACAGGGTGGGGTTCCCAGGCTCTGATACCGGGGGGGGTTCCCAGGCTCTGATTGGGGGGACAGGGTGGGGTTCCCAGGCTCTGATACCGGGGGGGGTTCCCAGGCTCTGATTGGGGGGACAGGGCGGGGTTCCCAGGCTCTGATACCGGGGGGGGGTTCCCAGGCTCTGATTGGGGGGACAGGGCGGGGTTCCCAGGCTCTGATTGGGGGGACAGGGCGGGGTTCCCAGGCTCTGATACTGGGGGGGGTTCCCAGGCTCTGATTGGGGGGACAGGGCAGGGTTCCCAGGCTCTGATACGGGGGGGGGGTTTCCCAGGCTCTGATTGGGGGGACAGGGCGGGGTTCCCAGGCTCTGATTGGGGGGACAGGGCGGGGTTCCCAGGCTCTGATTGGTGGGACAGGGCGGGGTTCCCAGGCTCTGATACTGGGGGGGTTCCCAGGCTCTGATTGGGGGGACAGGGCAGGGTTCCCAGGCTCTGATTGGGGGGGACAGGGCGGGGTTCCCAGGCTCTGATACTGGGGCGGGTTCCCAGGCTCTGATACTTGGGGGGGGTTCCCAGGCTCTGATTGGGGGGACAGGGTGGGGTTCCCAGGCTCTGATACTGGGGGGGGTTCCCAGGCTCTGATTGGGGGGACAGGGCGGGGTTCCCAGGCTCTGATACTGGGGGGGTTCCCAGGCTCTGATTGGGGGGGACAGGGCGGGGTTCCCAGGCTCTGATACCGGGGGGGGGGTTCCCAGGCTCTGATTGGGGGGACAGGGCGGGGTTCCCAGGCTCTGATACCGGGGGGGGGGGTTCCCAGGCTCTGATTGGGGGGACAGGGCGGGGTTCCCAGGCTCTGATACTGGGGGGGGTTCCCAGGCTCTGATTGGGGGGACAGGGCAGGGTTCCCAGGCTCTGATACGGGGGGGGGTTTCCCAGGCTCTGATTGGGGGGACAGGGCGGGGTTCCCAGGCTCTGATACCGGGGGGGGGGTTCCCAGGCTCTGATTGGGGGGACAGGGCGGGGTTCCCAGGCTCTGATACTGGGGGGGGTTCCCAGGCTCTGATTGGGGGGACAGGGCAGGGTTCCCAGGCTCTGATACGGGGGGGGGTTTCCCAGGCTCTGATTGGGGGGACAGGGCGGGGTTCCCAGGCTCTGATACCGGGGGGGGGGTTCCCAGGCTCTGATTGGTGGGACAGGGCGGGGTTCCCAGGCTCTGATACTGGGGGGGTTCCCAGGCTCTGATTGGGGGGACAGGGCAGGGTTCCCAGGCTCTGATTGGGGGGGACAGGGCGGGGTTCCCAGGCTCTGATACTGGGGCGGGTTCCCAGGCTCTGATACTTGGGGGGGGTTCCCAGGCTCTGATTGGGGGGACAGGGTGGGGTTCCCAGGCTCTGATACTGGGGGGGGTTCCCAGGCTCTGATTGGGGGGACAGGGCGGGGTTCCCAGGCTCTGATACTGGGGCGGGTTCCCAGGCTCTGATACTGGGGGGGGTTCCCAGGCTCTGATTGGGGGGACAGGGCGGGGTTCCCAGGCTCTGATACTGGGGGGGTTCCCAGGCTCTGATTGGGGGGGACAGGGCGGGGTTCCCAGGCTCTGATACGGGGGGGGGGTTTCCCAGGCTCTGATTGGGGGGACAGGGCGGGGTTCCCAGGCTCTGATACCGGGGGGGGGTTCTCAGGCTCTGATTGGGGGGACAGGGCGGGGTTCCCAGGCTCTGATACCGGGGGGGGGGTTCCCAGGCTCTGATTGGGGGGGACAGGGCGGGGTTCCCAGGCTCTGATACTGGGGCGGGTTCCCAGGCTCTGATTGGGGGGACAGGGCAGGGTTCCCAGGCTCTGATACTTGGGGGGGGTTCCCAGGCTCTGATTGGGGGGACAGGGCGGGGTTCCCAGGCTCTGATACTGGGGGGGGGGTTCCCAGGCTCTGATTGGGGGGACAGGGCGGGGTTCCCAGGCTCTGATACTGGGGGGGTTCCCAGGCTCTGATTGGGGGGGACAGGGCGGGGTTCCCAGGCTCTGATACGGGGGGGGGGGTTTCCCAGGCTCTGATTGGGGGGGACAGGGCGGGGTTCCCAGGCTCTGATACTGGGGGGGGGTTCCCAGGCTCTGATTGGGGGACAGGGTGGGGTTCCCAGGCTCTGATACCGGGGGGGGGTTCCCAGGCTCTGATGGGGGGAGGGGGCTCCCCAGCCTGCACTGGTGCATCAGGAGGGTTGGGCTGCTTGGCTGGAGGCGGCTCCCAGAGCCCAGCCCCATTGCCTGGTCTCCAGTTCAATGTGGGCCGTTGCTACTGAGGGGCGGGGTGTGCCAGTGGTCAGAGGGGCCCTTGGTGGGGCCTTGGGCCGCTGCTGAGGGGTGGGGGGCTGAGGGGCGGGGCATGCCGGGGGTCAGAGGGGCCCTTGGTGAGGCCTTGGGCCGCTGCTGAGGGGCGGGGGGCTGAGGGGCGGGGCATGCCGGGGGTCAGAGGGGCCCTTGGTGGGGCCTTGGGCCGCTGCTGAGGGGTGGGGGGCTGAGGGGCGGGGCATGCCGGGGGTCAGAGGGGCCCTTGGTGGGGCCTTGGGCCGCTGCTGAGGGGTGGGGGGCTGAGGGGCGGGGCATGCCGGGGGTCAGAGGGGCCCTTGGTGAGGCCTTGGGCCGCTGCTGAGGGGTGGGGGGCTGAGGGGCGGGGCATGCCGGGGGTCAGAGGGGCCCTTGGTGAGGCCTTGGGCCGCTGCTGAGGGGTGGGGGGCTGAGGGGCGGGGCATGCCGGGGGTCAGAGGGGCCCTTGGTGAGGCCTTGGGCCG
Source organism: Pelodiscus sinensis (assembly GCF_052426305.1). Taxonomy (NCBI): domain Eukaryota; kingdom Metazoa; phylum Chordata; order Testudines; family Trionychidae; genus Pelodiscus; species Pelodiscus sinensis. The sequence continues at coordinate 769,537 of NC_143060.1, forward strand.
CTGCTGAGGGGTGGGGGCTGAGGGGCGGGGCATGCCGGGGGTCAGAGGGGCCCTTGGTGAGGCCTTGGGCCGCTGCTGAGGGGCGGGGGGCTGAGGGGCGGGGCATGCCGGGGGTCAGAGGGGCCCTTGGTGAGGCCTTGGGCCGCTGCTGAGGGGTGGGGGGCTGAGGGGCGGGGCATGCCGGGGGTCAGAGGGGCCCTTGGTGGGGCCTTGGGCCACTGCTGAGGGGTGGGGGGCTGAGGGGCGGGGCATGCCGGGGGTCAGAGGGGCCCTTGGTGGGGTCCTGGGCCTCTGCTGAGGGGCGGGGGGCTGCAGGGCAGGGGGCGGGGCGTGCCGGGGGTCAGAGGGCCCTTGGTGGGGCCTTGGGCCACTGCTGAGGGGTGGGGGGCTGAGGGGCGGGGCATGCCGGGGGTCAGAGGGGCCCTTGGTGGGGTCCTGGGCCTCTGCTGAGGGGCGGGGGGCTGCAGGGCAGGGGGCGGGGCGTGCCGGGGGTCAGAGGGCCCTTGGTGGGGCCTTGGGCCACTGCTGAGGGGTGGGGGGCTGAGGGGCGGGGCATGCCGGGGGTCAGAGGGGCCCTTGGTGGGGTCCTGGGCCTCTGCTGAGGGGCGGGGGGCTGAGGGGCGGGGCATGCCGGGGGTCAGAGGGGCCCTTGGTGGGGTCCTGGGCCTCTGCTGAGGGGCGGGGGGCTGCAGGGCAGGGGGCGGGGCGTGCCGGGGGTCAGAGGAGCTCATTCCTTGCGCTGTTCTCTGGTGCTGCCCAGGGTCCGCCTGTCCGAGGGTTTCCATTTCGCTTCCAGTGGCGACGGGATTGTCAACATGGTGCTGGAGCTGCCCATCCGGGTGAGTCCTGCCCTGCCCCCCAGCATGGGAGCCCCTCTGAGGGCCAGTGTTCTCAGGAACCCCCTATGGGGCTCAGCAGCTCCTGGCCTTTCCCCAGCCCTGGGGATCGGGTGTCCCGGGGTGTGGGGGTCCCCGGGCCCTGCAGCCGGCAGGGGGAGCAGAAGGGTTGCTGGGTCCCAGGGACTCAGCCTCGCATGGGATCGATGTTCACACGGGCCAAAAGCAGCCAGCGCTCTCCCTCTCGCCCTGCTCCCCACCGAGCCCAGACAGTGCCCGTCCCCAGCCCCTTGTCTCCCTCCCGCGGCATGGCCGAACCCACGCCTGCAGCGAGTGTCCCCCCGCCAGCGCCGAGGCGCGTCCCCGCAGAACGGCCCAGGCCAGTAGAATCGCGCACAGCGCAGCCGAGCCGACAGAGCGACTGCAGGGCCCGACTGAGCAGGGCCACTCGGCCAGCGGCGGCTGTGGCATGGGCGCTGTCCTGAGCGTGGCCCCCGGCGCAGCCCTCGGGGAGGGGCCGGTTACGCCGTGAAGTGCCGCCCACCCCAGGGCCCGGCATCCTGCTCTCTGGCCGCGGAGCTCCGCTCCCGGGCCACAGCCCCCTGCTCAGGTCCACGCCGGGGCGCCGCTCCCCCTTCTCGCCCATCGGCACCGCCCCGTCCGGTGTCCCAGGCGTCGCTGAACAGGCCGGGTTTCCCAGCCCGGAGCCTCCTTCGGCGCAGATCCCCTGGCCCTGCCGACCAGCCCACCCTGCGTGGCCTCCCCTTCCCACACCGCTCCGTGAGCTCCCTGCCTTCCCAGTGCAGGCCTGGGGACCCGGCCAGTCCTCCACCTCGGCCGGCTCCCCGCCTCGCCTTCCCCACCCTGCACTTCCCAGTCAAGCCGGCATGGACCCAGGCGCTGGAAGGGGGCCGGCGCCCCCGGGAGGCCAAGGGGCAGGAGCAGGATCTCATAGGGCCCCACCGGGGTGATGGAGGCCAGGCTGAAATCGGCGTTTGTGTCCAGTGGCACCGGCTGTGAGGGCGCGTCGGGGACCCCGACCCTGCACCCGTCTGCAGCAGATGCGACTCCTCCCGCCCGTGGAGCATGGAGGGTTATTGCTTCTCGGCGACACAGCCCAGCGTGTGCTCCATGCGCCCTAGTTCCCCTGAACTCCCTGCTGGGTCTAGTCTGCTCCCTCCCCCAGCTAGCCACACCCCTTCCCCTGGCCAGGTGAGAAGTTGCTAGGCCAGGCCCTCGGTTCCCCCCGCTAGGCAGTGCTAGACACCCACAGCCCACACAGCAGAGTGGGCCCAGGGCCCGCAGAGTGTACAGCCCCCCCCCACGTCACACCTGCCAGGAGCCCTTGGGGAGGTCCAGGGAGGTGAGGTAGCGAGCTCCCCCCAGCTTGTCCAGGAGCTCGTCAGGCCTGGGCACGGGGCAGGCGTCGGACGCCGTGATGGCGTTGAGCTTCCAGTAGTCCCTGCAGAACCGGATCGACCCGTCCTTGGGGTCCAGCACCGCGGGAGAGGCCCAGGGGCCGGAGGGCGGCTGGATCACCCCTCGCGCCAGCATGTCCCGGCCCTCTCTCTCCAGGCCCTGGGCCGTCTTCCCCGTGACTCCGAACGGGGAGCAGCGCACTGGGGGGTGAGTGCCCGTCTGCACCTGGTGGGCAGCCAGGTGGGTGAGACCCGGCTTGCCGGAGAACAGCTGCTGGTGGGAGCGCAGCACCTCCCGGACCTCGGCCTGCTGGGCCGGGTGAGCTGGTCCGAGAGGGAAATTGGCTCCAGCAAGGAGTCTGCTCCTTTCCCAGGGAACAGGCCCTCCAGGGGATCCTCCCCAGTTCTCCCTGTCCCAGTACGGCTTGATACAGCCGCCGGTCAGCTCCGCCAGTCACCTCGGTCAGCTTCTTGACGACCTTGAAGGGGCCGTCCCAGGCGCCTGCAGCTTGTTCTTCTGCATGGGGATGAGAGCCGTCATCTTGATCCCGGTAGCTAGGCCAGACCTTCCGCTTCCTTTGGGCCCCGCCCAGATTCTCCCTGGCCAGGCCCATGAGCTCAGCGAGCCTTTCCCGGGAAGCCCGGGTGTCCTCCCGCTCCCATTCATCCCTCCCCCTCCGGTACATCAGCCCAAGCGGGGAGAACCCCGTGGGCACCTGGGGCACCTCCCTGTATGCGAACAGCAGGTGGGTAGGGACTTGTCCCACCCGCGGGTGCTGGTGCATAAGGGTCTTGAGCATCTGCTGCAGTGTCCCATGAAATCTCTCCCCCGGCCCGTTGGACGGTGACACGCTGAGGCCCAGGAGAGCCCGGCCCCGCACGTCTCCCACAAACACTGAGCAGGGCGGACCCGCAGTTGGCCTGTGAGGACCTTCTGGGGGAACCCCCCCCCCCCCCGCTGAAAGTGGCCAGCAGCACATCAGCATAGGCAGAGCCCCGGCCTCGGGGCAGTGAAATCCACCAGCACGACCTCTTCCTCCCCATGCGGGTCGCCCTGCTGAGGGGCCCCGCCAGGCCCATCGCCACCTGCGGAAAAGGCTCCTCTTCCATGGGCGGGGTCTCGAGGCAGCTCTCCCCACTCTGAGCTGAGGGCAGCCGGCTCCCCCACCCGCCCAGTTAACCCGAGGAAGTCTTGGCGCTTGGCAGGTCGGGTCCCGCAGGTTCCCTGAGATCAGCTAGTCTGCCCGGATACTGGCAGGCCCTCTGAGGGGAGGTTGCTGGGACCCCCACATAGGCGCCTCCCCCGTTACACAGCCGCGAGCCAGTCTCTCCAGGGTTCCCCTTTGCCCCTGGACTGGCTGTCAGCTCACCAGCCAGCTCCCCGCACCGTGTGGGTCCCCGGCTTCCTGTCCTTCAGCACAGCCGCTGGGCAGGCGAGTGAATGCCAGAGAGCTGTTCCAGGGCCGTCAGCTGAACCAGGCCCTCTGGGGTCTTGGCCCCGGCTGCGGACGTATTGCGCCGTCTGGGAGACTAGGGCTCTTCTGCGCACTCTGGAGCTCCCCGCACGCCTGTGCGGCTCGTTCGCAGCCTGCGGCCTGATCCAGCAAGGGGGGAGCTGCCGGAGCCAGCTGGCTGGGGGGCCTGGTGCGGCTCGCAGGCTCGCTCAGAGGAATCTGTCCCGCTCCCCCACGTCCTTCCACTGGGACAGCACGAACCTCTCAACGTGACCTGCCGCCCTGGGCCCCATGGCCTGCTCAGGCTGCCGCTGCCTCTCCTGTTCCTGGCGCTGCTCCCTACAGTCCTGCTGCTCCTCCAGTTCCTTTAGCCGCCGTTCGATCTCGACTTGGCAGCTCTGCGGAGAGGGACCCGCCTGGGACGAACCGCTGCTGGCGGTGTCTGTCTGGTGGTCTCCTGCCCTCCCTCCTGACTCAGAGCCTGAAACGCTCCCTGGGGCGTCTGGGTGCTCCTGGCCGGGACAGGATCCAGCTCCCTGGAACGATCATTCTCTTCCAGCCGGGCAATTAACTGGGCCTTGGTGAATTTCCCCGTGGGCAGGCCCCTCTCCTTGCATCACCCCACCCCATCTCCCCGCCATCCCCTGGGGCACTCGCAGGCCGATGCAGCGCCACGACTCCCAGGGAGAACGCTTCAGTGGACCAGGTTAGATCGCAGACCCCTCTGCCTCCTGGGATCACGTCCCATGATCCGCTGGGGAACACTCCTCCTCAGAGACCCCACTCCGCTTCCCGAAACCGCTTCACGGCCTCCAGCGCCGGGCTCGTGCAAGCCCCGTCCCTTGCTGCTGGGTGTCCCAGCCTTGGGGTGCAGTCCATCCCACCGCTGCCACCACTGTCACGGAGTGTGGGGAGTCCTCAGGCCCTGCCCCCCGTCTGCAGACATGACTCTCAGCCGGCAGGTAGAACAGAAGGGTTATTGGTTCACAGGGTGAGTTCAAAACTCAGTGGGCGCAGGAGTCAATATAATCCCTGCTACGTCACACCCTGTAGAGGGACCTGGGGGCTGCGCTGTGTTGAGGAGGGGGGGCAGGGCGACTGGATGGGGGCAGATGGATTTGGGGACCTGGGGAGTGACGGTATGGGTTTGGAGTAGGCTGTGTCATGGGCTGGGACATGGAGGTGAGACAGGCTGTGGGTGGCTTGGAGGCATGGGGCGGGGTGTGTGTTGCAGGCAGTACAGTTAAGTGTTGGGGATGTGGGAGCAGCGATGTGGCAGAGGGATTTGGAGGAGTCGGGGGGTGGTGCACATTGGTGCATTGTGGGCAGACCAGTGGGGAGCTGTGTTCGGGGAACACGGCGATGGGTAAGGGGCGGGCGCCTTGTGGGCAGACTGGCAGGGGTGGTGGGCGGGGGGTGAGGGCGTTGTGGGCAGACCGGTGGGGGTGGTGGGCGGGGGGGGGTGAGCGCGTTGTGGGCAGACCGGCGGGGGTGGTGGGCGGGGGGGTGAGCGTGTTGTGGGCAGACCGGCAGGGGTGGTGGGCGGGGGGTGAGCGCGTTGTGGGCAGACCGGCCGGGGTGGTGGGCGGGGGGGTGAGCGCGTTGTGGGCAGACCGGCGGGGGTGGTGGGCGGGGGGGTGAGCGCGTTGTGGGCAGACCGGCCGGGGTGGTGGGCGGGGGGGTGAGCGCGTTGTGGGCAGACCAGCGGGGGTGGTGGGCGGGGGGGTGAGCGCGTTGTGGGCAGACCGGCAGGGGTGGTGGGCGGGGGGTGAGCGCGTTGTCAGCAGACCGGCAGGGGTGGTGGGCGGGGGGTGAGCGCGTTGTGGGCAGACCGGCAGGGGTGGTGGGCGGGGGGTGAGTGCGTTGTGGGCAGACCGGCAGGGGTGGTGGGCGGGGGGTGAGCGCGTTGTGGGCAGACCGGCCGGGGTGGTGGGCGGGGGGTGAGCGTGTTGTGGGCAGACCGGCAGGGGTGGTGGGCGGGGGGTGAGCGCGTTGTGGGCAGACCGGCCGGGGTGGTGGGCGGGGGGTGAGCGCGTTGTGGGCAGACCGGCCGGGGTGGTGGGCGGGGGGTGAGCGCGTTGTGGGCAGACCGGCGGGGGTGGTGGGCGGGGGGGGTGAGCGCGTTGTGGGCAGACCGGCCGGGGTGGTGGGCGGGGGGGTGAGCGCGTTGTGGGCAGACCGGCGGGGGTGGTGGGCGGGGGGGTGAGCGCGTTGTGGGCAGACCGGCAGGGGTGGTGGGCGGGGGGTGAGCGCGTTGTCAGCAGACCGGCAGGGGTGGTGGGCGGGGGGTGAGTGCGTTGTGGGCAGACCGGCAGGGGTGGTGGGCGGGGGGTGAGTGCGTTGTGGGCAGACCGGCAGGGGTGGTGGGCGGGGGGTGAGCGCGTTGTCAGCAGACCGGCAGGGGTGGTGGGCGGGGGGTGAGTGCGTTGTGGGCAGACCGGCAGGGGTGGTGGGCGGGGGGTGAGCGCGTTGTCAGCAGACCGGCAGGGGTGGTGGGCGGGGGGTGAGCGCGTTGTGGGCAGACCTGCAGGGGTGGTGGGCGGGGGGTGAGCGCGTTGTCAGCAGACCGGCAGGGGTGGTGGGCGGGGGGTGAGCGCGTTGTGGGCAGACCGGCAGGGGTGGTGGGTGGGGGGCGGGTGCCTTGTGGGCAGACCGGCAGGGGCGGGGGGCGGGCGCCTTGTGGGCAGTCTGGCGGGGGGTGGGGGCCCCTTGTGGGCAGTCTGGCGGGGGGGGGCGGGCGCGCCTTGTGGGCAGTCCGGGTCACGCAGTGTCTTGGCCGCAGAGCGACTCCGGCAGCAGCGCTGCGGACGGCAGGGAGAAGCACACTTGCGTCGTCCAGTACGTGCTCTTCCCGCCGCACTCCACCTCCACCAAGGACAGGTGAGGGCAGGGCCCGTCCCCCGGACCCAATGGTGCTTTGCTCAGCAGCTCCCATCGCAGGCTGCTCCCAGCGCCCGGTGGCGCTTTGCTCGGCCTGTCTGCTGGGGCGGCTCGCCATCGCTGGCAGCTCTCTGCAGGCCGGGCTGCTGCCGGGGGCTGGGGCCAGCTCCTGGACGCGCAGGGCGCTCGCCCACGTGTGCTGTTCTCCAGCTTCTCCACGGACGACGACAACGACACCGAGGTGGAGGCCCTGGACATGGACACGGAGCTGAACCTGGTCACTGAGTGCTGGGTGGAGCCGCAGAGCGGCCGTGTGCACAGTGCTGCAGAGAGCTGGAAGTATCTCCAAGGGCTGCCCTACCAGCAGATCCCCAAAGCCGTGAGTGTCCGGGCAGGCGGGGGGCAGCCAGAACCATCAGCCAGCTCTGGGTGCGGGCGTTGGCTGGGCTAGGCAGGCATGGAGCCAACGGGTCACCGCTGATCGGCGTGACGGGCCGCGGGCTCGCAGTCCTGTGCCCTTGCCACTGCCAGGGTGTTTCTTGGCACAGTGGCAAAGGTGAGACCTGCAATCCCCTGTAAAGCTGCCTCATGAGAGAGCTGCAGGCGCACTGAGCCTGTGGCTGGCGTGGGGGCCACACCACTTCTGTGCACCCCCCTGGGCCCTGCGCGCCGCGTAGCACGGCCCGGCTAGGGCTCCTTGGTGCGAGGGAGATTGAAGGAGGGCAGAGAGGCAGCTTGGTAGGCCTCCCGGGTGGCATCAGCGAAAGGCCCGAAGGGGCTCGTGTGAGTACGTGCCAAGCGGACAAGGGGGCCCATCCTCGTGCAATGGGGCGGCTGGCACGAGCGAGAGATCAACGCAAAGTAATGCACATTGGAAAACATCATCCCAACTGGGCAAACGGTAGCATGGGGTGTGACGGACCGGGCCGTGTCTGGGCACAGCTGCGGGCATCCGCTCAGGGCGAATTGCTCAAATCTGGGGTTCCTTACAGCCCCCGACTGGCAACCTCTCCACACAGGCCACAAACCAGTCTCACAGAGCGCTTCAGCAGCCTGCCTGAAGCCTCCCGAGCAAAACCCCTCCGACACCCCAGCAATATCCGTGCCCCAGATGGCCCCGGGCCTCATACACAGGTGGGGGGTCCTAGCACCCAATCCCACCTACCCCGAACAAGTTCTGTCCGGTTCCAAGAAACCAGCCACAGATCCCTGGTCAATTTACCCTCTGGACCTTACCCACAAATCACGCTGGGCCAATCCTTTACAATCTATATCTAAAGGTTTATTATTATAGGAAAGAAAAGCCTGAGAGTGAGGTTATTAAAGTACAGTACGTTACATGCACCGAATCTCCCAGTCCTCGATGCAGGCTCTAGCAGAGATGTTACAGCTGCTGGTTTAAAAGTTCTTATTGCACATCCTAAGATCAGGATGGGTTCACAGGTCTTCCGGGCTCTTCAATCCCTGCAGTGCTGCCTCTGGGATGAAGTGCTGAGCTGAGAACAAAATGGCATCGACCACATGGCCTCTTTATACCCCCTTCCTGGCCTCTTCTAGTATGTAGCAGGTCACCTGGTCCTCAGCCTCTCTGTGTTCCCTGCTGGCTGCTGTCAGGACAGCCCCCATTCTTTGGGTGTGTCTTTGGCCCATTGAGAACCATTGTCCCACAGGTAATTAGCATGTCCACAGGCTCCACAGGCTCGGCCCTGCCCAATGCTTAACCACATGCAGGGAAATCTTCAGTTTCCACACAGATTACAGATCTACACACACAGACATTATATACTCACATAAACAGTGTACACAGGATCAGAAAACAACAAGCTCCCATTCAATACCCCACATGGCTCCCTTTCATACAGATTTCTGGGGCCAACACCCCCACCTAGGGGTGCAGCAGCGATCTGGCTGCTTCCCTCCAATTTGGTAACGTGACAATGGGGCGGCTGGCACGAGCGAGAGATCAACGCAAAGTAATGCACATTGGAAAACATCATCCCAACTGGGCAAACGGTAGCATGGGGACTGAGTCAGCCCCAGCTCCTCGAGAGAGAGAGAGAGAGAGCGAGCTGGGAGTCACTGTGGCTAGTTCCTTGCAAACACCCACGCAGGGCGCAGCGGCCCTCAGACAGCAAAGGGGTAGAGAGTAGGATGGAGAGTATCGTCTCGCCTCTGTGCGGATCCCTGGGACGCCCACATCTGGAACACTGCATGCAGATGTGGTTGCCTCATCTCAGGAAAGGGATATTGGCCTGGGAGAAGAGATACAAATGATCGGAGATTTGGAGCGGGCGCTATATGAGGAGAGATTAAAAGACTGGGACTTTTTGGCTTGGAAAAGAGGCAAAGAGGGTACGAGAGAGGTCTATGGAATCATGACTGGTGTGGAAAGAGTGAATAAGGAAAAGTTCTTTATTTATTCCCACAATATAAGAACTAGGGTCACCAAATGAAATGAATGGGCTGCAGGTTTAAAACTAATACAAGGAAGTTTTTCTTTACTCAGTGCACAGTCAACCTGCGGAACTCCTTGCCAGGGGATGCAGTGAAGGCCAGGACTTTAACAGGGTACAGAAAAGAGCTAGCTAGATTCATGGGGCTAGGTCCATCGATGAGAGAAGGCCAGTCGCTTCCGTGTGTGCGACAGAGCAAGGGCAGAGGGGAAGGGCTGCCCCTGGAGGAGCTTGCGAGCTGCGTGCGTGTCTAGGCTAGGCCATGTCTCAGGGACTCCTGGCACCCAGAGAGTCTCTGCCCAAAGCGGCGCCCAGGTGGTGGGCAAGGACAGGCAGTACCCAGCTCTGCTGAGGGGTAGGCACCCCGGCCGTGGTGTTTGATGGCCTGGTCACGCTCCCGCTGTGACAGAGGCCAGATCACCAGTGTCCGTTGGGCCCGTTGCTAGGAGCCGGTAGTAGCGGGCGGGGAGTGGTTCTGTGTGACACGGGGCTTCAGGAGCCGCTACGCTCAGCACACTCCCTGCACGACCCGCTTCACTCGGTAGCGTCCCTGTTACCCCTTTGGTCCGCCCCCTGCTTGTCCCGTTGGTAACGTCCTCTCCACAGCGAGCAAACGAGCAAGCCAGCTCCTAGTCCTGGCTCTCCCCTCCCCGGCCAGTCCCAGGGAGGAGCAATCGGGCGCTCAGCCCTTGGCCTGGCACATTCCAGGACTGGTCCCAATGCTTTTCCTGTCTGCGTCAGCTTCTGCGAGGGGTTCTGGGGTCCTGCCCAGAGCCCTGTGCATGGAGGGGAGGAGGAGAGCAGTTCTGAGGCTGTGGTGCTAACAGCAGTAGAGCGGGGGAGAGAGCTGCGTGTGTTGGCCAGCAGAGAGGAGGAGCCGGGTCCGGAGCAGGGATGTGATGGTGGAGTCGATGACCCGAGAAGCCAAAGCGTCTAGGTTGCTGCTACAGACTCCATGTGTCTGCAGCTCTTCTGTTAGTTAGCAGAGGCAGGATTCGCTGGCGCCGCGTCCTCACGCCCCTCTGGCCCCGTGGATGGGAGAACCAGAAGGCTGCTTGTACATGAGCTGAGCTTGTGCGCTTAGTCTCCGCAGCAGACCCTGAGAGCGCCCCACAGACCAGATGAGGCTCGCCAGTGCCTGGCCAAGTGTGGTAACAGCTGTTCTAGACTCTGCTGCACCGCGAGGCACTTGTACCCGTAGCACTGGGACGGCTCCACACAGAACGCTTCCAGAGACTGTGACACCCCCTTACGGTCAGGTACAAACCCATTACTGCTGACGTGGCCAGGCTACCGCCAACCGCTGTGTGCCTCGTGCTGCCGTTAGACCGTCTCCAGCCATTGACCCTTTCCTGAGCCTGAGCTGCTATCCGTGGGGAGTAAACGCCTGTCAGGCTGTTACCTTAGGCCAGCGTTTCCCAAACTGTGGGCCGCAGCCCGGTAACGGGCCACGACGTGGCTGCAGGGACGGGCTGGGAGGAGGGGTGTGCGTGGGGGGGGGAACCGGCCACCAGGAAGCATGGTTGGGGCAGTGGGGCTGTCTGGTGGAGATGGGGGGGAGCGGCAGAGGGACCGGCTGGGGGAGATGGGAAGGAGGAGGATGGGAGAACCAGCCTTCTGAAGTGGGGCTGACCGGGGGGGAGTGAGTCCAGCCCCGGAGATTCCATTTTGCCCCCCCCCTCGAGTAATTGCGAACTGCCTGGCTGGCAGACACTCTCAGGCAGCCTGAGCACATCCCCCAGCCAGGCAGGTTGCAGCTACGGACTGACCCACCTAACGAGAATGAAACGGGGCTGAGTAGAAAAGTGTCCAGTAGTTTCTCAACTGGTTTCCCGGACAGAACTCAAATACCGGACACCTGGAACCCTCCCTCCTGCGCCCAGTCTGCTCCTGGCCCCGGCTGGCCCCGGCTGGGCGGGGGATGCAGCCGGTGAAACACTGAACGTTTATTCAGTTTTCATTCTTTTTTTACATGCGTTTGTATTTTTGGGCTGCGACAGACAGCACTGAAAACCGGCTCCACCTCACGGAGCGAGTGTGGGAAAGCCTGGTCTAGCCGGCTTCCTTCCTGTCCACCTTCCAGTCCGCGTTTCCATCCACCTTCCTTAACTTGCTGGCAAGAGTCCTGGGGTGACCGTATCAAAAGCTTTGCTAAAGCTGGCACTGGGGGCTTTGGGAGGACCGGACACACTGTATTTGCATATTCATCATTTGCTTAATGAATATGCAAATGAATGTTACCGGTCCTCCAAAAGCTCGTGAATGGATTTACTGGTCCCCATGTCAAAGTTTGGGAACCCCTGGCTTAGCCCCTGTTCCTGAGCTGAGACGCAGACGCCGAGGCCCCTAGAGCTCGCGATAAGCCCCAGGTACTGCTGCCCACCCGGCCTGTGCTGTCTCTGCTTGCGCACGCCTGTTCTGTAGCCGTGCGGTGCCTCACACCAGGCCGGGCACTATGGGCAGGTCTCCTGCCCTCCCCCCAACCAGTACATCTTGTAGCAGGACTCCCTTGGCTCAGCCCTGGCCCGCGCCGGGCCCTGCTGCGGCTCTGCGTTGGAAGGGTGCTGGGCCCAGGTGGCCTGTGTCAGAGGCAGCAGCTCGGGGCTGCCTGCGGCTGGCCCCACGCCCCGGGACTACAGAATAGTGGAGAGTTGGTGCGGTTACTGGGCTAGTCCATTCACCGCTATTGAGCGGCCCTGGCCGGCAGGGGGTGGGTCTGGGACTCCCCAGCAGAGGGACAGGTGGATGAAATTAGCCGGCCACGAGTGAAGGGGGTGGCAAGGGCAGCCCTGTGGAAGCACGTGCTGAAGGTGAGTAGAGAGTTAGGAGGGAGCCGCTGAGGCCAAGGCGTCGAGGGGGCCTGGGTCGGGGGGAGAGGAGCTTGTCTGGAGGGAGATGGGGCAGGGACAGCCAAGGCTGAGAGACTGAAATGCTCGCCTGGGAGTGAGGGCAGAGGGGTTCTTGGCCCTTCCCCTGCCCGGCTCGCGGCTGGTTCAGGACTGAGCCGGTGTCCCTGTTGCAGCTCTACCCGAGGGACCTGGCCTGTATTAGCACCTTGCTGACCTTTGAGTACATCAGCCAGCTGTGCCAGAGCAAGGACTGGGTGTCCCCGGCGCCGGAAGCCAGGGCTGCAGAAGGTGAGTCGGGGATCCGCCTCTGGCAGGGTGGGCGGCTGGTTCTGGGGCTCTGCGAAGCGCTGCTCTCTGCCTGAGAGCCTCGGCCCCTGCGCTGCCCCGGAGACCCTGGCTTGTGCCCAGCGGGTGAGGTCTGGGCGGAGCCGTTCCCGAGCTGCCTGTCTCCACCCCTTTCCCTGGGCCTGTGGGAGCGGAGTAGAAGGAAGGGTCGCAGACCAAGTGGCCGGCGCTCCCTTGGTGCTCTTGGAGCGCTCAGTCCCTTGCTGCTCCCCCCTTGGCCCTCTGGCCCGGGGCACTAGCAGCCCAGCCACCTCGCTGCGTGACCCGCGGAAGCCAAGGGAGCTGGAGGGTCTCGGGGGCCGCGTGGCACGTGGCCATGGCCCTGCGGCTGCTGTTCTGTGCTGTCCCGGGCACCTGGGAGACTCGCATTGCTCTGGACCTCGGCTTCCAGGGCTGGAGCCTAAGGGGGCGTCTTCTGAGCCCAGCCTCGCGGGGACTCGCTGGTGTGGCCGCTCCCAGCTCCACCCCTGGCTGGTGCATCTGGCGTAGGGAGAAACGGTCAGTCTTCACGGTGCCAGCGACCCCCAGCTGCTTGCGGCCACAAGGGCTGCTCAGTTCTGCTCCCCAGGGCCTCCCTCGCTCTCCTCCCTTCCCGGGCCACAGCTGCCAGAGCTGTCCCCGCTCTCCTCCCCCGTCTCTGGTTCTTGCCTCTCACAAGTCTCATCTTCCAAACAAAAATCCATCGGTGGCCCCACTGGCCTCTCCAGCCGCTGCCCCGTCTCCCCACCTGTCCAGCCCCATCCAAGCCCTCTGTCCCATCCCTCGTCACGCCTCTTTGACCCCCGGCCTGGCATTCTTCTGCCCCGCCCGTCGGCCGGGCTCCGCCCCTTGACTCTGTGCTTGTCCTCTCCTGGTCTCCACCTTCCACGAGTCCTCAGAGTCAGTCTCATCCCCGCCCCCCCAGCTTTCGGGGGGCTTCCCAGGGCCCCCTTCCCTACTCTCCGGGCAATCTCAGCCCCATACGCCCATGCAGCAGGCATCTCCGGAGTGTCGTCTCCTGTGCGAACTGCAGTGGGGGCCTGTGTGTCCTCGCCTGGCTAACCCAGAGCTGCTAACCCTCTCCCGCTGCCCCCGGCCGGGCCCCACCGCGGGGAGGAGTGGGCCACTCTCGGCGCCCCAGGGTCCAGCTTCTCGCTCTGCCCATGGATGGGCACGCCAGCTCCCAGGGAGGCAGAAGAGTTCTGCTGGCCTGGTGCTGTCTGCACCCCAGGTTCAGCCAGTCCGAGGCTGGGGCTGCACCCCCATGAGCATCCCGACTAAGCCGACTTGGTTTCCTGGCGTAGCCGAGTGCGCTTCGCCTGCTGTCTGCCAGCTGCAGGAGCTTTGGTCAGTGGAGAACTCCTTGGATGCTATCCCCTCCCCCCCGTGTCGTGGGGCTCACACAGCTCACGAGTCTCTATGGCCACATCTCCACATACCAGAGCCACGCTCTAGCGATCATAGAACCATGGAGCTGGAAGAGACCTCAGGAGGCATCAAGTCCAGCCCCCTGCTCTAGGCAGGACCAATCCCAACTCAATCAACCCGGCCAGGGCTTTGTCAAGCCGAGACTTAAACACCTGTAGGGATGGAGACTCCACTGCTTCCCTGGGGAACCCAGCCCAGCGCTTCCCACCCGTCTAGGGAAAGAGTTTTTCCTAATATCCAACCTGGACCTCTCCCACCGCAACTTGAGCCCATTGCTCCTTGTTCTGCATCTGTCACTACTGAGAACAGCCTCTCGCCAGCCTCTTTGGAACCTCCCTTCAGGAAGTTGAAGGCTGCTCTCAAATCCCCCCTCACTCTTCACTTCTGCAGACTAAACAGACCCAAGTCCCTCAGCCTCTCCTCATAAGTCATGTGCTCCAGCCCCCTAATCATTTTGGTTGCCCTTCGCTGGACCCTCTCCAATGCGTCCACATCCTTTTTGTAGTGGGGGGCCTAGAATTGGACACAATACTCCAGATGCGGCCTCACCAAAGCCGAATAAAGAGGAATAATCACATCTCTGGATCTGCTGGCAATGCTCCTCTTAATGCAACCTAATATGCCATTAGCCTTCTTGGCTACAAGGGCACACTGTTGACTCATCTCTAGCTTCTCATCCACTGTAACCCCCAGGTCCTTTTCTGCAGAACTGCCACTTAGCCGGTTGGTCCCCATCCTGTACCAATGCTTGGGATTCTTCCGTCCCAAGGGCAGGACTCTGCACTTGTCCTTGTTGAACCTCATCAGATTTCTTGTGGCCCAATCCTCCAATTTGTCTAGGTCACTCTGGACCCTGTCCCTGCCCTCCAGTGTATCTACCTCTCCCCCCAGCTTAGTGTCACCTGCAAACTTGCTGCGGGTGCAATCCATCTGTGACGGCGCGTTGGGGTCCTCCGTCTCCTGCACCCTGAAATGGCACGAACAGACTCCACCAGCCAGTAGAATTGAGGGTGGTTTATTGCTCCTCCAGCACAGCGCAGCACAGATGTAATCTGGTTACAGGAACTGGGGCTAAGAGGCCTCAGTGCCCCCCTTGAGATAGGGGAGTCCCAGCCCCCTCCCCAGCTCCTTCTCCCCTGCTTTCCAGACAGGAACTAACCATCTCTCCTCCAGCCCTGCCCCCAGCCAGGGCAGCATCCACCTTCCTTTGTTTCTCCCCATGGGGGGTGGCTGGTCCGACTGGTTTGGAGCCACCTTTGCATAATGACTCCCCCCTTCCCTGCTGGGTCTTGCTCCAGACAGCACAGGTGACACAGCCCTAGCAAGGCCCCCCCACTACGTCACACCATCCCCTCAGCCAGGACATTAATAAAGATATTGAACAAAACCGGTCCTAGAACCGAACCTTGGGGCACTCCTAGAAACCGACCGCCATCCTGCCATCGAGCCGTTGATCACTACCCAGGGTTCGATTTAGTGGGTCTAGTAAAGACCTGATCAATCACACGCTGAGGGTGTCCCATGCTCCTGCCTGTTGCATTTCTCCCATCAGCCTCCTGCTGTGGGGCGCCCCAGAAAATCGATGCCAGGTCGCTCCAGCCGCACAGTTCCCATGGCTGGGGCTGTCTCTTGTGTGGGTTTTTCTCCACCAGTGTAGCCCTGGCCTAAGCTGTTGCTTTCCAGTCCATCCATGCAGCTAAGCCTCTCCTGCCAGGATTTGCTTCCCTTTGGCTGCCCTCCCGCCATGCAACAGCACCCCCTGCTGGGGCTCACAGGCTGCTGCCAAGCTTCTTTCCTGCCCCGTGGCCTGGCCATGCCGCCG